>NC_133191.1:407500-460000 GCF_049306965.1 Danio rerio
TATCCTGAGCAGCTGCTGTGGTGGTCATATAGGAGTACAGAACATAACAGCATAAGAGTAGATTGCTGTGAGACTCCGGAGACCGACAAGTCTTCGCTGACGTACAGCATTCTCTAGCTAATCCAGCACCTAGACTGCAGCTCTGCACAAGACGTTTGGCCGAAGGAGAAGTGGTCGTGCCCAACTGATTTCCAAACAATGTGTAACATCCCCACGATGTTGAGGTACAGCGTCAATCTGACGTCATGATGGCGTCTTGTGCCTGCTGGGTGTTTAAGGCCATTTCAGTCATCATACAGTAAACATACGTCCTCTTCTTATCTCTGGGTCATTGTGTGTGCAGATTTTGGACTGCTTCTAAATAGTTTGCTGCGATCACACATCGTTCATGTCTTGAGGTTGTTCATTATGACTTTATTAAAATAACCTTATTTTCCCTGGAGTTTCAAGCCCAGTGCTTAACAGTGAAGATTCATTCAACCCAAGCTCATTCTGTAAACGTAGCCCCGCTGACATTTCTGGAGACTGCGATGGCTGCATTTCGTTTTTCAAGCAAACGCTACGGGGCGGTGTGACACCGCTCTTCTTCGCGCTCGCCGGCTTACGGCTCACCTCCTCCGTGTGGAGGGCTTTCCCGCTGCAACCAGTTTGTCCGGTTAGCTCGTCATGTTAGGTCGGCGGAGCGGAGGCCCGGAGGAGGAGGAGATGGCTGTGGCGATGACCGGGTTCGAGTCCAGGGAAGAGCGGTTCCAGAAATCAGGTAAGACAAAAAATAGAATCCAAAAAATAAAGCGGACGAGTTCGTAACGGGTCGAGAATGCAGTGAAATCCAAAAACTGCACGACGAGGGCTTTTTTTTTTCTGGACGGCTTTTGTAAATTGTCACTTGGGTTTAGGGAAGGAGGAAGAGGAGGAGGGTGGCTGGGTTGGCCGATTGGCCGGCCGCCCAGTCAATCGTTCAGTCAGTCCGACAGACATTCGCACGACAGCGGCCTCTGGTGGCTCTTTACGCAAGAACAGCGAGAGGCATTCGAGACGCAAAAAAGTGCGCACAGAGAACTCTTACGAATTCGCGAAAACAAAAATTGCACAAAGACATACCTCCCGGGACGCATTTCGCGTATATCCGTGGGGCTATGTTTCCAGAAGGAGCCTGGGTTGGATTAATTTGAACAGTTATAACACAATATCATGTTGACCAGCATCAGAATCGATTTTTCTGTAAGAGTTAGTGCACCTTGAAATGAAAAAAAAATAAATAAATAAAATAAATACAAATAAAGATTAGGTGTAAAATAAAGATTAAAATCAAATGTCTTGAATTTTCTAATGACACTATCAAGTCTTTTGTAAGGAAACAGCTGCTTTATCATTTCAGATATTTTATAAATATGAGAACATTAAAGGGTACGTCTCCAGCACTATACTTTAGTACATTACAATGCCATTTTCTGCAATATCTGAATAAACATTCTGTGTAAAATTGTTTACAGATATCCAGTCAATAAACACACATTAAGCATGAACAAGTATTGCACTGTTACCCGCCAGTATTAGCTACTCTCTAATGATGGCTTCATGTTTTTCCTCTTTTTAGCTTTTTGATCAAGTTGAGTCAGATCTGATATCTGATATCTTAAATTGTCTCGAGGAATTTTTCATTGAGCAGGCGTAATGTTCATTCATATTAATATTAATATTAATTATTCAAATTCTTCGATTCACTCAATGACAACCCTACCTGCCCAGTCTAGTGTGTGTGTGTGTGTGTGTGTGTGTGTGTGTGTGTGTGTGTGTGTGTGTGTGTATGTGTGTGTGTGTGTGTGTGTCCTCCACCTTCACGCTGTAGTTTCTGCACCAGCATTTCTCTCTCTCGGACCTCAGTAGAGGCCAGTCCGTCTACAGTAATTGCTTTGTATTAATTAGCTCCTGCAGATTAATTAGATGCACGTGTTAATGATGATGATGATGATGAAGTGCTGTTCTGCTGCTAGAGACACACTGATGATCTGTAAATATATTTATTTACCGTGTCTCCGGCTCTTGTGTACAGGTCCGCAGGGAGACGCGCGTCAGAGAAACGCGCGTCTGTTCTGTTCACAGCTGTCCGACACGCGTCATGTTCTTGATCCACGCGTTACCTCTGCGCTTCACACACACACACACACACACACACACACACACACACACACCCACACACACACACGCAGGTCACCATGCACTAATAGATGTTTATTCATGTACTTTCAGCATAATGCGTTATATGATGATGATGATGATACAGTATTTTGAAATGTAAATCTAGAACTATAAATAAACAATACATTACTTTAAAAGCTGGTATTACTATTAATACTAATAATAAAGGAGTTTGCATGTTCTCCCCGTATTTTCGTTTCCCCTACAGTCCAAACACATGCGCTATAGGGGAATTGGGTAAGCTAAATTGTCCGTAGTGTATGAGTGTGAATGCTTGTGTATGGATGTTTCCCAGTACTGGGTTGCAACATGAAAGGGCATTCACTGTGTAAAGCATATGCTGGAATAGTTGGCGGTTCATTGCGCTGTTGCAACCCCTGATGTATAAAGGGAATAAGCTGATGGAAAAATTAATAAATTAATGAATATTAATAAAGCTTTATATTAAAATATAAATAAATAATGTCTTACTCTGAAGGCTATAATAGTATTATTATTATTAATAATAATAATAATAATAATAACACTAAGTTAATCTTTAATAACTGGAATATAAATATATTTATATAAATAGTACACTATTTACTATTTTTTAAGGCTGCATTACATAATGCATTACATAATAATACTACTACTAATAATAATAATAATAATAGCTGTTTAATAATAATATTAGCAATGATATTGCATTATATTGAAATGTTTGCATACAAATATAGTATCAGCACAGCAATGCATAATAATAATAATATTAATAATAATAATAATAATAATATTAATATTAATAATAATAATAATAATAATAATAATAATAACTAACTATGTAATATTTAATAACCAGGATATAAATCTGTTCCTGATATTTATATATAGTATGTTATTATTAAGACTGCATCACATAATTATAATATTAGTGATAATATTGTATTATATTGAATTCATTCATTTTCTTTTTGGCCAATACAATATTGAATCAAGGGTCGCAACATCGGAATGAACCGCCAATTTATCAAGCATATATTTTATGCAGTGGATGCCCTTCCTGTTGCAACCCAATCACTGGGAAACACCCATACACGCTCATTTACACACACTCATACACTATGGCCAGTTTAGTTGATCAGTTCCCCTATAGCGCATGTGTTTGGACTGGGGGAAACCGAAACACCTGGAGGAAACTCACGCCAACACGGGGAGAACATGCAAACTCCACACACAAACCAACGACCTTCTTGCTGTGGGACGATTGTGCTACCCACTGACATTATTACATAATAATATTCATAATAATATAGTATCATTTAAATGTAAATCTTTGAAATGCAAACGCAAAAAAAAAAAAAGTTGTCAAGATTGTATTACATAATAATAATAATAATAATACTAATAATAATAATAATAATAATAATAATAATAATAATAATAATAATGGCAGTTTAATATTGCTATTATTATTATTATTATATATTTTTATTATGATTTTATTATTATTATTATTATTATTATACTAATAGTCGGATATGTTTATTTATTTATTTATTTATTTTGTTTTGCTCAGCGTCAGTGTGTGTCTCATATGGACTTGTCTCTAGGCGCTTTCAGAGAATTTTAACTCGACAAAACGCACATAACTGCGACAGATGCAGAGAGATCTCAGTCGACACTGCTGCTCTGAATATCAGATACACCACAGCACTATAACACTCACTAATCGGCGAGTTAAAGATCTAAACCTGCTCCTCTTTCTCCAGCTAATATGTTGTGTTAAACTCTATTACCTGTCCCTCCAGATCAACACAAATATATAAATAAAGGAGGGGAGGGACGGAGCCATCAGCGGAGGTCGATAAAGCTTTTAGATTTGGAGATGTTTTCTGTTTCCCGCGGCTAAGAGTTGTTAATGGAGCTTAAGGAATTATCTTATGGCTCTGTGTTGTGAGAGCAGTTTGTTTCAGGGGCCCGTGTCCCCTGTCGAGCCGAATATGCTGCTGTCAGAGCCGCTTAATGAAAAGTAACGCGCCGCTGATTACAGTTTGATTCGGTTTCTATGTAAAAGCGCCGTTAATTCAGCATCATCCCTCCAGTGTGTGTGTGTGTGTGTGTGTGTGTGTGTGTGTGTGTGTGTGTGTGTGTGTGTGTGTGTGTGTGTTTGACACGCTTCACTGGCTCCACCACCCCCTCTCTGTCCTCTCCAAACCAGTTTTTTTTTTTTTTTTGTAACCATAAAGTTTATAGAAACCTCTAAATATTTTTATACTTTAAAAACTGCTGAGGTGTTTTAACCAGGCGTTGGGTCAAATACGGACAAATGCAACTTTAATAATAATAATAATAATAATAATAATAATAATAATAATAATAATAATAGATCAATCATCAATTAAGAAAGAAAGAAAGAAAGAAAGAAAGAATATGATAATTTTCATCATAATCATCACCATACTAATACCGCAAGTAATAATGATGATGATGATTAATGTTATTAATTTTTTTCTTTCTTTCTTTCTTTCTTTCTTTCTTTCTTTCTTTCTTTCTTTCTTTCTTTCTTTCTTTCTTTTTTCTTTCTTTCTTTCTTTCTTTCTTTCTTTCTTATTATTATTATCATTGATATTAGTATTAATAATATTATAATCACTATAATAATAATATTAAAAATAATATAAACAAAAATATAAATAATAATAATATTAATGATAAAAATAACAATAATGTAATATTAAATAATAATAATAATAATAATAATAATAATGATAATAATAATAATAATATAGTAATAATAATGTACTATTAATAATAATAAATAATTAAGAAAGAAAGAAAGAAAGAAAGAAAGAAAGAAAGAAAGAAAGAAAGAAAGAATATGATGATCATTATTATCATCATAATCATCATTACACTACTACTAATAATAATAATGATGGCGAAAATTATTATTATTCTTATGTTTATTATTATTATTATTACTACTGTTTATTTATAATTTTTGTACTTATTTATTATTATTATTATTATTATTATTATTATTATTATTGTTATTATTATTATTATTATTATTATTATTATTATCATCTTCACTAAAATAATAAAATAAAAACTACTACAACTAATAATAATAATAATAATAATAATAATAATAATAATAATAATAATAAAGAAATATCATAATCATCCTAGTCATCAACATTATTATTATTATTATTATTATTATTATTATTATTATTATTATTATTATTATTATTATTGTTATTATCATTATTATGTGGGCATTATTTCCTAATAATATTTTAATGTTTAAGTAAATTTAAATGTTTTTTTATTTTTTTTATTTTACAAAATAAATGCTCGAAACTGTAGTAATACTGCAGTTTTAACCCAATCTTGGGTCAAATAAGGACAAACCCAATTTGTGGCTAACCTTTTCAATTAAATTTAAATTGCCCTTTTTAAAGATCAGTTATGAATATATTAATCCTCACCATCATTAAACATTTCTAAAAAACACAATGCTGTAGCCTATTAACCCAATGTTGGGTCAAAAATGAACAAACCCAATTTATACAACCCAGCATTGTCTAGAGTGTAGAATTGTTAAAAACAATGACAAGGATTACTATATTCAAAACTGATCATTACTAGCTGTTAACTCATCTTCATTATTAAAGATTTACATTAATTAATTATTCATTTATTTTCCTTCATCTAGTCTCATATTCATCAGGGGTCTCCACAGGGGAATGAACTGCCCACTATTCCAGCATATGCTTTACACAGCTCTTACACACTCATTCACACACACACACACACACTCATACTACAGCCAGTGTAGTTGATCAGTTCCCCTATAGCGCATGTGTTTAGACTGTGGGGGAAACCGGAGCACCCGGAGGAAACCCACGCCAACACGGGGAGAACATGCAAACTCCACACAGAAACACCAACTGACCCAGCCGAGACTCAAAACAGCGACATTCTTGCTATGAGGCCACAGTGCTAACCACTGCTCCACCCCTAATTAATCATTAAGCATTAATATTTATTGTATTGCATCACTTTTTCATCACCTTGAACACAGTTATTAATTCCTTCATATTGTCTCAACATAAATCTAGTAAGTTGACTCATTAGTTATTACAAATTTAATTCGATTGAATGTAAAACGTTAAAAAAACAAGCAAACAAACACAAAAGCTGGAGAATTCTGCTTTTGAATGAGCAGTTTGAGCTAACAGCAGACGTCTTCTTCGAGTGCACAGACAAAACTCATTTCTGTTGGTTTGTTTTATTATTTTCTCCTCAAATGTCTTTGTTCAGGAGAAGATCTCAATCGTTTGGCTTTCGCATTGACATTCATCAGTGGAGGGCCTCTCTGTGGACCCCGGGCCCCCAGGGGCCACACTTTCCCCATCACTGTCAGCTCCTGCCTGTTTCTGCCCTTTATCTGGAGCAACTAATTCTGCTGCCCTTTTCACTTACATCGGCTCCAGGAGCGCAGGGTCCCTGTCAGCGTCAGACCCTCCAATGATCTGGCCCTCCACCACATGAACCGCACTCTCAGGGCGGAGGATTTGGCGTTTGGATAATATTATCAAAGCGAGTGGAAATCGATAGAGTGAAGTGAATGATGACTGAAAACATCCCAATTACAGGCTGGTTATGGCGGGTTAATGGGGCTCATCCAACGCTGTCTTATGGCTCCTGAGGGCCCCGGGACTCCCATCAGAGCACAGCGTAGAATGATAAACAGTTATTGAGGGATTATTACAAAGCCAAACACACAGTAAACACCAAACAATCACCGCTGAGAACATCTTATGCATTATTTAGAGAGGACAGTCGGGGCTTGTTGGCATTGTTCTGCTGTTACTTTGGACTAATGTCATCAAACGTGGCATTTAAATTAGTGTGCATGTGTTGATTTTATATACAATGGTTTTTAAAATGTATATGTGTGTATATATAATGCTGAGATATTACATTAGTGTAATCCAGCATCAAAATATTGAGTCAAATATACAATATCAACATCAGAAAGGGATTTAAAGAGTTTAATTTGGACTAATGGCATCAAAAGTGCCATTTTAAAATGTGTATACACTCTCAGAAATAAAGGTACAAGAGCTGTCACTGGGCTGGTACCTTTACAAAAGGTACACATTTGTACTTAAAGGGTCCATAATGGTTCCTAAAAGTAAATATTAGTACCTAATAAAATTAAGAGGAACACTTTTGTACTTTTTAGGTAATAATATGTACTCTTAAAGGATTAATATGGACCTTTTAGGTACAAAAATGTCTGAAAAAGGTACAAGCCCAGTGACAACTCACATCCCTTTATTTCTGAAAGTGTGTGTGTGTGTGTTTGTGTATATATATTTGTATATATATATATAATGGCATGTAATGACTAACGTCAAAATATTGGGCCAAATACACTCAAAAAAATTATGTTTGCTGATTATTCAACTATTATTTAAAATGAGCTGAAACAACACAATCCTTTATGGTTTTTTTGATTTTACATTAGTGTAATCCAGCATCAAAATATTGAATCAAATATACAGTAGTCAACATTTAAAAGAGTTTCATTTGGACTAATGGCATCACAAGTGGCATTTTAAATTATATATATATTATATTATATTATATTATATTATATTATATATATATATATATATATATATATATATATATATATATATATATATATATATATATATATATATATATATATATATATACATACATAGAACACAATTACTGATAGTTTAATGTTTAATCCATTTAAATTTGTAAAACTAATAAGTTAACTTAAATCATTCGTGTTTTCTCAACATAAATTAATTGTGTGGAACCCAGCGTTTTTTTGTTTTTATTTTTTTATTTTAATATATTTTTTGCAGTGTATACAGCAGACAACATTTGAAGTGGATTAAAAAATGTGTTATTAGTATTTTCTGAGGACAAGACTGGGTGTTATCCAATAGTTTTTGGACAACTTTGTTAAAAGGTGATGATCTACTTTAAATGTTTACTTCTGTTGCAATCGTTCAGTTAAAAAAAGTGTGTTCAAATTTAGCTGAAAAAATAACCCAACGTTGGGTTGGTCCCTAGTTCACCCGGCGTTGGGTTATAAAACCCAGTGTTTTTAATAGTGGACACACGCACACACTGCAGTGGAGTAAGGCGCAGCATCTTCAGCACCAGGGACAGCGACTCCGCGACTCGGATCGATACACAGGAGAAACGCTTGGAAAAATCGACCGTTTATTAGAGTGATCAGGTTGAACATTCTCCATTCCAGGAGATCTGTGCATGTGTGCGATACTTTCTTAATAGTGACACTTGTGAGTCGATGCAACAAGGTCCGAGTCCGTCTAAAAGAATGACCGATAATAATAATAAAATCAAATAGAAAATCTAGCAACATATGCATGCCAAAGAAAAGCTGAAACCAAACTGGGCTGTAAACTTTTGTCAGTCTTTCAGAACATAAACTTCCAGTTCATTTACATAATCTGAACGTGCGTCAACCAAACCAATATATATATAAACCAATGCCGTCGCCAGTGAGATGTCATACAGCAATAAATACACACAACTTCCCGCGATAACAAAACCAGTTTTGGGCCCATGTGGATTCACAGTCTGCGCACAGAAAACCGCAGACAGCTATTCCAAACAGTCTCTTTCTGGCAGTCATGTCCAGTGTGCTAGGAGCAGAATATTTTATTCACCCCCTTTGGAAATGTCATAGTGTCCTTGCCGGCCTCCTGCTTGCCGCTGTCCGCCACCGAGCGTCCCAGGGCTCCTGTCTCTAGAATCGAGCCTTTGTTGGTCCAAGAAACAGTAGTGTTCGTCTGGTTTAACGAGCTGTGTCTGAACAAGGGGTCGTGAAAAACTCCGTCTACCCAGTTTCTGAGCGTGGTGACCGGTGAGTCCTGCTGTCTGTCGGGGCCGCCGGCGGGGGAGGGCGAGGCCGGGCACCGGAGCATGCAGGACGGGAACTCCGCGGGGTTCAGGGAGGTGGCGGTCTGCGCCAGAGACCAGATCCGCGGTTTGCTGTCTAGTATCGGGTGGCTCTGCTGCTGCTGCTGCTGGAAACACGCTTTGCTGTGCCGGAGCTCCAGCTCGCAGTCCTCCGGGCTCTTCAGGCAGCTCTTGGCCTCCTCCAGCAGCCCGGGGATGGAAAGTTTCTGCGGGTCTTTGGTCTCCATGTGCGCGCTGATCTGGAAGCGGTGCTTGAGTTCACACTCCGGGCTCTCAGACTCCAGTGGGTCGAAGTCCTCCAGGTCGCTCAGCTGCAGATCCTTGTCCTCTCGATCTTTGCTCTCTGCTGACAAACAGGACAGAGAGTCAATGCACTGCAAGAGCGAGCAAGTTACGCGTTAGTAAATGAATGAAATTAGCAATACCAGAGGCCAAGGCTTCATTATTATCATTATCTTTTCTGAACTTTTTTTTTTTTTTTTTTTTTTTGCACACATTTATGGGTTAAATATAATCAAGCCCAAACACTGTCATATATATTTAGTGTTTTTCCATAACTTTGTCCTAATGGCATCAAAAGCATTTTTATTTTTAATTCATTTTAAATGTATAAAAAATACTAAGTCATATATATATATATATATATATATATATATATATATATATATATATATATATAGCACCCAACGTTTGATTAATTGAACCCAGCCTTTTATAATTTCACTCTCGTTTTTTTTTCTTTTTTTAAAGTTAATTGTATTCTTAGTTTTGTTACTAATGCAGTAGAGCAACCAATTATTTTCTAAATTCTTTTCCAAATAAGTTTCTAAATTCTCCTCTGTGCAATTAAAAATGTTCCATGGATGTTAAAATTATGTATATATATATATATTTTTTTATATATTCAGGAAGCTCTTTAAACGTAAAATCTGAAATCTGACAGCTGAAGGTGGAGAAGCAATAAACTATATATATATATATATATATATATATATATATATATATATATATATATATATATATATATATATATATATATATATATATATATATATATATATATATGCTGCTAGATTGTATTAAGCAAATATTGTGTGAAATATCTTTTTAAAAGTACATTTGAATGACTTTTATTTTAACCCAACTGATAATTTTGTCCATATTGTCCCCATAAGGTTAACTCAACCCAGCATTTTAGAGTATTGTTTAGAGAGTGGGATGCTGCTGACCGTCATCATTGGTTTCACTCTTGATCTGCTCCTCTGGTGATCCATCCTCATCATCATCATACTTCTTCTCGTCCGAGCCCTTGTTCCTCGGTGGCCAGGTCATCTTGTTCTCCTTCTTGAGTCTCCTTCTGGCGTTGGCGAACCAGGTGGACACCTGAGTGAGGGTCATCTTGGTGATGATGGCCAGCATGATCTTCTCTCCTTTGGTCGGGTAGGGGTTTTTCCGGTGCTCCTGCAGCCAGGCCTTCAGCGTGCTCGTGGTCTCCCGGGTGGCGTTTTTCCTGCGGGTCCCGCCCTCCATAGAGCCGTACCTGCAGTTAGCAGAGAAGTTATTGATGTTAATAAGACATTCGAGGCTGTTTCCATAAGCTCTAAACTTCCTTTCATGATATTTTTAGAGGCATAACAGAGCGTATGAATTGCTTGATCGAGTGCACACAGACTGCTCTGACCGTCCATTAAAGCACTTCAGGGAAAACCCTGAAGGGTAAAGCGTCAAGTGCATGATATAACATCAAATATACATTAGTGAACTGAAAATGTCACTGGGTAATTTTAATTTTTCGGAAAAACGCGTTTGAATGATTGAGCTAAATATGATTCCATCAAATGTGTTGAGCGCTGCCTGCGCAATTGATCCTGCTGAACTTCCTGCACTTGTTAATTAGCAATCAGAAGACTCTTATGATGGCCGCTGTTCAATACCTGTCATACTGGTACTGTCCCAGGGTGGGATCGTATGGGTAATATGCGGCAGCCGGTGTTATCCCCGCATGCGCAGACGCGCTTCCATCTTTGGCGTCAAATGTTCCCTGCAAATAAACACAAGAATAACACTCATGCAGTTAACTTAACACTGCTGTCAAGTGCAAAACTTGATGTGCAATTCTCACTATTAACAAACCAGCAACTAAAACCTTTTCCTGCAGCAAACGTGTGTTAATAGTCAGCATGAGTTATAGAGATATACAGGGTGGGCCATTTATATAGATACACCTTAAAATATGAATGGTTGGTGATATTATCGTCCTGTTTATGCCACATTAGTATAGGTGAGGGGGCTTGTAAATAACTCATGACAGAAAAAAGTTATGTAACCAAGCACACCATTGCTTTTCTTGTGAAATCCCCAGTTTATTAAGGTGTCTCCATATAAATGACCCACCCTGTAGAATAAAATCATGCAGATTATCTGCTTTATTAGTATACTGTAAAACAAGCATGGGTGCCTTCAATTTTAAGCTGAATCAAATTAACATTATGGGTTCATAGAACTAAATCATGTTAAACTGACCTAAAACAGCTTGCATAACTTATAAAATTAAGTTAGAGCACGATTAACTGAGATAATTAAGTTATTATGAACTTAAATGCTGACATAATTTGTCATATATTTTTACAGTGTACTAATAAACACATTATATTATCATTAGGCAGGTAATAAATGTCTACTTAACCGTAAAAAGTTGAACTAAATACTTAAACTTAAACTAAATGCTGGGCTCCACACAATCTATTTGTGTTAAGAAAACATTAAGCTACTTTTTTAGTGTTTACAAATGTAAGTGGACTGAACGTAAAACCAATAAGTTGTCCTAAAAAAACTTCAAGAACTGTGTTGATTCAGCTCATTTTAAATGTGTAGCCTGAACAAACAGCCAACCCCATTTAATAAATGCGTAAAATGAGAAAGTCATGCAAGCCACCAAACCCCGCAAACACTTCTACACGCGTAAAACAGATTCATTAAAAACATTCAACTCAATTCATCTTCATTTCTGCAGCGCTTTTACAATGCAGATGAAGTTCTACTAATCTGAAACTGTTCAGTTCAGTTTAGATCAGTTCAGTGTCATGCAAATGTCAGCCCAAACACCGAAGAGCAAATCTGCACACGATTTTATAAACATTATTATTTAGCTATACCGTGTAATAATAATAATAATAATAATAATAATAATAATAATAATAATAATAATGCTGATGATGACATCACTTCACCGCTGCAGTTAGCTGATTAGAAACGATAATTTCAAGGGTTAAAACGCAAACTCACCAAAGAGTAGAACGCCGATGCGTCAGCTCCGTAGGTCACGTAATTCCCGTAGCCTTGTCCGCCGGTGTACGGGCTGCCGTAGACCCCGAGCGCGGCGGCGGAGCTGAGCTCGTGTCTGGCGGTGGCCAACAGCCGGCTCTCGTACACCGGGCAGTACACGGGGGTCTGCGCCGATGAGTCCGGGATGGATCTGGTGCTCGACTCGCAGCAAGATGTCAGAGAGTTGGTGGTCATGAGGAACTGGAACAATCAGGAGAAATCACAGCATGAACACACACAGAAACCCGACTTTAAAAAGCTCCAAAACACGCAGTGAAAGTTGATTTTTGGCACAGTCCGCCCCCGCAGGACACTACATGGATCGTGGCCAACAAAACAACTGTTGTCCTCCTTCCCCCAGCCGTCGCCTCTGTGTCGGTGCTCGTAGATTTGTAAACTGATAAGCGCAGAGGGAAGCCCCGAATTACCGCGCAGAAATCCGCTTTAAAGCGGGCGCGCGTGCACGGGAGCGCACCGAACTTGGCGTTTTCTAACAATCTGAGCATCTTACCTGAGGTGCAGAAGAGTATGGGTATCCGAATTGAGGATAGGACATTGTAAAGTGATCCCCCTTTCGCGGAACGCAGGCGAGACTGCAGGTCTGCTGTGTTTCAGTGTACCGATTGATTGGTAACGCATAAAGCTGCCGGACGCTTATAGGGCGAAGCGCGATTCTAGCATGTTTAATTCGCTTTAAACGCCTTCCAGGAGATGTTCAACTGATGCACGCTTTGATTTATCCCTCCTGTCGCACTGATAAACTTCTACAACGCGCACATCCTGAAAGAAACTGCGAGTGTTGTCGCCTTTGATGTCAGAAATACATATTTTGCGTTATAAAAACTAGTATTAAACACGTCAGCCCAGATGCGGGTTGTTTTAAGCGCCGGTGGCTGTGACGTCAGAAGAAACCCAGTCAAAATGACCAGACTCTAACTTTAATATGCATTATTTCTCTGGATAAAAAAAAAAAAAAACATATATCCCATCGAGTGGCGGAGGGGTGGGGTGAGATCTGGATGCGCAATGGGCTTGTAATTGAGCTTATCAATTAAACCCCGAGCTTTGAAGAGGAGATTACACTTGTAAAATGTGACAATCACACACAATATCTTTTTTTTTATTGCTGCTTTAGTCTCAGAAAAAAATGCACGATGCTTAAACAAACATCCTTCATTTCTGTCAGGAAATCATGCGACTTTTGGTTTTGATTTCATAAGGCAGGCATATTACATAACTGGCTTCATATTTTGCATTAATTCGGATTTAAATTAAAGTGATCAATTGATGCAGAACGGTTTTATCATGCATATATAATTATAGATGAAATATTTGAACACATATGAGCATGTTTGTAATTCCAATGGTTGAAAATAAATATATAAATGGCCACTTTTGCATTATTTTAAATCTATATGCCGCATGTAAATTGTATATACGTGAAATCCAAACCTGTCATACTGTCGATTTGCATAAATATAAGACATTTTTATGGCTAAATTAAAAGTTTCACGGGACACAGATGAGATATTAGTTAATGACATATTAATTTGTGATCAGGAAAATGCGACACTATCACATTTGTGCGACTTTATTGTATAGTTCAATCTTTGTCGGTGTGTATCATTAAAATAATCAGCATAGGAGAAATCTTGGACAGTGTGCTATCTATCTATCTATCTATCTATCTATCTATCTATCTATCTATCTATCTATCTATCTATCTATCTATCTATCTATCTATCTATCTATCTATCTATCTATATATCTATCTATCTATCTATCTATCTATCTATCTATCTATCTATCTATCTATCTATCTATCTATCTATCTATCTATCTATCTATCTATCGGTGAGTGTGTGCATGTGTGAATCCTGATTTCTGCAATGAGCGCGATGAAGGTGTGTGAGTGTGTGTGTGTGTTGTTGACTCGCTTAGAGAAGCCCGGGTTCAGACATGTGAGAAGCCCCGGGGTCACAGTCAAATTAATGATGATGTACTCCTCTTTTCCCCAGCTGGAAAACTGCCTGCAAGAAACGAATCTGCCCGCAGTGACAGCTCGATTGCGGGTGATTGATGACTATCTTGAGACCGGCCAACATAATATAATATGGGCCGCATAATTGCTTTCATTTACAGATGAAGGTACTTGTCCTCAAATTGAGTTAGACTTTTATCAGGCAAGTTTTTTTTTTTCTCTTCTTTTCTTCTCCACCCTTTCCTTCCTTCTCCTCTGGCACGCACTTGAGTTTGGGAAATAAGTGTTCTGTGAAATTAAATTAGTCAGACAATAAGCGAGCAAATGTCGGCGTGTGTGTGTTAATAGACGCCAGGTCAAGTGACTGACCCGCGCCGTTCATTTACTAAGTGACAGGATGGAGTTTTTAATGGAAAATGCTATTAATCAGAGCAAATAATACTGGATGTTGATTGTTATGATAATGCGCATCTGCTGTGTACATCATCAAAAAGCGTGCGTAAAGCTAAACTTGTGCTTTTATTTATTTATTTATTTATCTCAGAAAATAACCCGTGACATTTTATCAGGAGTAACATCAAGTGTATGATTGATTCCTCCACTCTCTCTCTCTCACACACACACACACACACACACACACACACTGGACTGCAGCGAGAACAGGTTACGCGTTGGTGAAGTTTGACAGACACGCGCACAATAGCTCTCCCGTATACATTTACATTGCTTTTTCCCTTTTTTTCTTGGTGTTATTTGGGTGCCTATTAAATATTAAGGCGCACTAGTATAAGCTTTTAGAGGATAATGAAGTCTGCGCAGGAGTTCCTGCTCTTGTTTTTCGTTAAAGATTTACACGAAGCTCGGCTCTTTTCGGACAGATGGATCAGATATGACGGGCTGTATTTAATA
This sequence comes from Danio rerio, assembly GCF_049306965.1. Lineage (NCBI taxonomy): Eukaryota > Metazoa > Chordata > Actinopteri > Cypriniformes > Danionidae > Danio > Danio rerio. Next base: position 422,901 of record NC_133191.1, read on the forward strand.
TGGAAATACAGTCCAGGAGAAAGCAGAGACGCAACATTTAAAGCACCATTTAAGATCATCTCTGAGCAATATGACACAAGTTTGGCCAAATATCCGATCGGATGCATAAAGTTGATGCATAAATATAGCACACGTCTCATTATTATTATTATTATTATTATTATTATTATTATTATTATTATTATTATTATTATTATTATTATTAATATTAGCATTATATTAAGCTGGATGAAATACTCTTTGAAAGGACATGGCATCCTTTTGTGTCTCCGACAAAACCAGGAGCAAATCAATCACCGGACGGCGTGTTTCAACACCTCCTCCTCCTGAAGTCTGCCTGTAGCTTTATACATCATCATCTCACAGGTACACACACACACACACACACACACACACACACACACACACACACACACACACACACACACACACACACACACACACACGCAGTAAAAATGCTGGGTTTCACACAATCGATTTGTGTTGAGACAACATGAAGGAATTAAGTTTGTACAGCTGAAGTGGATTGAACATACACTGTAAAACAGCAGGGTTCCACATAATTCATTAGTGCTGTTCCAACACAAAATGATTAAGTTAATTTAACACTTTTAACTAAAGTATGTGGATTGAACACAAAAAGACAAGTTGTCCCAACAAAACCTCAATAATTGTGTTGTTCCAGCTCATTTTAAATAAGTAGTTTGAACGAGCAAAATAAAACAAAATAAGCGTACAAGTTGCCCCTCATTAAAATAATTGTGTCGTTTCAGCTCAACTCAATTTAAATAAGATGTTTGTACAATCAGCAAAAGCCATTTCTTGAGTGCACACGCACACACGCACACGCACACGCACGCGCACACACACGGTATACACTTTACAGCTATTTGCTTGTTCAAACTTATTTAAAACGCTGAGCTCAATCAAGACAATTCTTGGGTTTTTTGGGGAACAACTTCACTGTTTTAAGTTCAAGCCACTTAAATTTGTAAAAACAATTAAGTTTACTTATTTCATTTGTGTTTGGACAACATAAAGGAATTGTGTGGAACCCTGCATTCTGTCCAGTGTTAAGGCATCACACCCCTTACTGCTTAACTCATTTAATTAAGTCACATTAAATTCAAGTAATCATGTACACACAGAATATATGTGGACACCTGCACAAAAATCCAGACTTATACACAATTAAATCATGTTGCCTCAACACAAATCCATTAAGTTCATTCATTCATTCATTCATTCATTCATTCATTCATTCATTCATTCATTCATTCATTCATTCATTCATTCGTTCATTCATTCATTCATTTTCTTTTCAGCTTAGTCTCTTTATTAATCAGGGGTTGCCAAAAGCGGAATAAACCACCCAGCTTGTCCAGCATATGTTTCCCAGCTGCAACCCATCACTGGAAAACACCCAAACACACCCAATCACACACATACATACACTGCAGGCAATTTAAGCTTAGCCAATCCCCCTATAGCGCATGTGTTTGGACTGTGGGGGAAACCGGAGCACTCGGAGGAAACCCACACCAACACAGGGAGAACATGCAAACTCCACAACTGACCCAGCCGAGACTCAAACCAGATACCTGAGTGCTGTGAGGTGATGGTGGTACCCACTGCTCCACCATGACACCTGAGCTGAACGTAAAACAGTGAAATTGTTCCCCAATAATTGTGCTGTTTCAGCTGATTTTAGATAAATGCACTGTAAAAACATCTTTCTGCCTTAAATGTTTGAGTTGAATCATATGGACTTTTCTAGTCATCTCAACTTATATCAGTAAAACTGACTACAAATATGAAGTTAAACGGTGTAGAGCTTAAATCGATGTACACACTGCAAACTTGTAGTTGGAACCTGATTAACTTAAAGTAAGTTCAAACAACATGAACACATTTATTGTCTTGACTTTTTGTCATTACCTGTTTTTCAGGGCAGTTTGAACAAGCAGCAACTATAATTTTTGAGTCTAGCTAGTGAAATTTATTATTTGTATGTGTTATATATCAATACGGCATTACTTATAAACTAGTAAATGTAATTATGCTTTAGTTTTTACTACAGTAAAGTGTGGTGTATAGCAGTATAATACAACCTATAGCTGTAGAAAACTACAGTAATGGCTCACTTGTTTATATTACTATAGTAGTTGTGTTACTATAGCGACTGTAGAATCACCACAACAGATCAATTACTATAGTTGTGTTACCATAGCGACTGTAGAATCACCACAACAGATCAATTACTATAGTTGTGTTACCATAGCGACTGTAGAATCATCACAACAGATCAATTACTATAGTGGTTGCTACAATAGTAACTGTAGAATCACCACAACAGTAATTTACAACATGATTCAAAAACAATTTACTATAAATCGCTACTCATTTCAAGCCAGACTTACATAAATTTATAACAAGTTCACTTAAAAAATAAATAAATAAAATAATAATTTATATCACAATTTTTGGGATTGTTCGTATTTTACCCAAATTTAGGTTCAATTCATTTTAATTCAAGTTTAGTTATAGCTTTTTCCAACAAGTATTGCTTCAAAGCAGCTTTAGAAAACGTGCACATTTCTGCATTACAATCAAAGATAAATTTACAATCAAATACAAGTTTTCATTTACAGACACAACCTGCAATTGTAGAGCCTATAGGTGTGGAGATGTTAGATCAAGTGCATTTGTGTATGAATCTTGTGTGTGTTGTCATTGATGTCCATCTCTTCACAAGCCTTGGATTCCATCAATGGCACAGTTATGTGTGTGTGTGTGTGTGTGTGTGTGTGTGTGTGTGTGTGTGTGTGTGTGTGTGTCAGATTTCAGCATCTCTACATTCTCCTATAAGTGCTTGACAAGTCTATACACTTCTATTTTCAGTTCATCTGTGCTGCAGATTAGCGTACACACACACACACACACACACACACACACACACACACACACACACACACACACACACACACACAAACACACGCTTGTGCTGCGCTCATTCCTTTATTTACATCCATATCCTCATAAGCACACTTTTACAGTGCGGTGTCATTAGTTAATGCTGGTTAATGTGTTTAATCCCATGAACTAATAATGAGCAATGCTTGTACAGCATTTATCAATCAACATCTCATTATTCAGAATACTAATTCATGCTTAATAACATTAGTGAATGCACAGTGAATTAATAGGAATTAACAAATTTATTTCCATTACAGTTTTTCTCAGTGGCTGTGGTGCATTTCTCACAACACTATTTACATTTGCACAACAGGTCATGCATTTCTCAAAACAATTAGTCATTTGTGCACATCACAGCAGCAGTTTCTCATTCCTTCCAACACATTGCAGATGCTTTTGGACATGCATCAATTGCTTTCACACAACTCTCTGCTGTTTATAACATTATCATTTGCTTATGTCATTGAATAACTTAAGATAAGGCTCCAAAAACTAGCACAGCCACGTTTATATGTTTGAGAAAAAAATTAAATGCAAATTTAGCATAGAGGAAAAATCAAGAGAAGCAAAAAGTGAAGAAGCTGAGTTGACATTTCCTAATTTTCCAAACATGGACGTGTACGTCATGTGTGTTATTTGCATGTTGCCATATATTATATTTCTATATGCGCTTTAAAATTCACCACAGTGAGTCCTGCAGTGTACTATAGTATAGCGTAGTGTAAAGGAGGGCTGTGTGTGTGATGTGTGTTTGCGTTGTGTGTATGAGACAGATACAACTGAAGATCCAGACAGACATCCAGCCGCCGGCAGCAGCTCTGGGGCGGATACACACACATCTGATTCCTCATTCAGAAACACAGAAACACACACTGGACTGTGTGCATGTGTGCGTGTGTGTGTGTGTGTGTGTGTGTGTGTGTGTGTGTGGATGTAGAGTTGGAAAGTTTCCTCTGTGGTGTTGTGTATGTGTATTTGTAGTGGAACAATGCACAAAAATGCCCTGACCTAGACTGTCATATAAGTCAGATGAATTATGCAGATCGGTGCTGTACAATTACTTAAATAACAGTCTGCTTCAGTCTCTTCTATATATTCAAATATAACTGCACTGAAGGTGTGATCTATTATGCACTTTTTTAAGAGGTGTGTGTGTGTGTGTCAGCAGTGTGTGAGGATCTCCAGCAGCCTCTGATGCTCAGCAGTACTGAATTGTGTTTGTCATAATCAGACTTGATGCAGAAACACTGTGATTGGCGTTCTCTCTTTGTACGTGTCATCAGAGGGGGAAAGCCCCGCCCACTAGTCTCCATCTCATTAGCATAATCAGCAGGCCTGAGTGAGAAGCAGCCGTCTGTCCATTATCCATCAGAGTGTTTGAGCTGCTGAAGATGACGTCAGCATAGACTAAGAGGATTATAGATGTGAGGGTGTCGATCTATAGACTGACAGATCCTCATTGCATAATCAGTGTTACGGTTAATTTGCTCACACTGTAACACACACATGCACACTTACTGATTTGATGACATGATCTAACAATTACCAGCACATTTATTCAGCAATGCTAAAACTGTTATCCAAACTAAACATATATCATTGTGTTAATTAATACATTAGCTGTGTGGAGTTTGCATGTTCTCCCCGTGTTGGCGTGGGTTTCCTCCGGGTGCTCCTCCACAGTCCAAACACATGCTCTATAGGGGAACTGATCAACTGAACTGGCCGTAGTGTATGAGTGTATGTGTAAATGAGTGTGTATGGGTGTTTTCCTAGTACAGGGTTGCAGCTGGAAGGGCATCCGCTGTGTAAAACATATGCTGGATTAGTTGGTGGTTCATTCCGCTGTGGTGACACCTGATAATTAAAGGGATTAAGCTGAAGGAAAATCAATTAATGAAGCTAAGAAAACTCTCCAAAACCCTAAAATAATGATGAATACCCAAATGTGTGCATTTATATACTATCAATGAGCATGCTGAAAACACACTGGAGTTATTTTGCCTAAACAAGTATTATGTGGTCATTAAGACAAGAGCTGTGTTAGATGAGTTGCTTCGAAAAAGGTAAATACTTGCTCAGTTCATAATTAAAATTGTGAGTAAATTACTTTGAGTCATTGAGCATGGAGTCATCACGCAGCATTGAGTCAAGTCATTGAGTCTCAGTTATTTAGTAAACAGCAATATAACACTAGTCATTTCCCTTAAACAGGTGTGTTTGCATCCACAGGAGAAGGAGGACATCCACCGAAGACCACAGGAGGAATCAGGAGAGAGGTCGTAGAGAACCGTCTGACTTTGATTCCAGCTGGTGAGTAAGTGCTGATGTAGGTGCTGCTGATTGCTGGTGCAGGTGAGGGTGATCAGCAGTCTGGTGAGGGTTCGTGTGTGTGTGGTGTGTGGTGGAGGGTGTGATTTATATCAAAATGTTTAATTTAGATACAGTATTTAAGGCAAGGGTCACAAATCTCAGTCCTGGAGGGCCGGTGTCCCTGCAGGGTTTATCTCCAACTTGCCTCAACACACCTGCCTGGATGTTTCAAGTATACCTAGTGAGAGCTTGATTAGCTTGTTCAGGTGTGTTTGATTAGGGTTGGAGCTAAAATCTGCAGGACACCGGCCCTCCAGGAACAAGATTAGTGATCCCTGATTTAAGGCAAGAACATTACAAGTAACTAATTAAATTAAATGTTTTTTGGTGTAAAAGTAATTTAATTACAGTAAATTGTTACTTTGTAACTCATAACAGCTGTCTGTATGTTTTTGTGAACTTTATTTGTTAATATTAGTCACGACTGAACACATTACTCAGTCATAAAAGCTGTACTATTATGTTATGTCAACGACTTGGAAGATTAAATTCCATTTATTCATTTTCCTTTGGCCTAGTCTTCACCACAGTGGAATGAACCGTCAACTATTCCAGCATATGCTTAACCAACACAATCTCATGGCAATTCGTAACTTTTTGATTTGGTGGCTAATTCGTATGAATTCGTAAGATCTAATTCGTATATTTTAGTATGATTTGCTCATCCCCCAATGACGGTTGGGTTTAGGGGTGGGGTTAGGTGCCACGCCTATTTTTTAAAATCGTACAATTCCATACGACCGAACTCATACAAATTCGTACAAATTAGTCACTAAACTGGCAAAACGTAAAATACTAACGTTTTCTCGTGAGATCAGGTGGCTTTACAGAGCGGATGCCTTTCCAGGCGCAACCCAGTACTGTTAAGCACCCATACCCACTCATTCACACACACACACCACAACAAATTTAGTTCATCAATCTCCCTATGACCAGGCTGCACACTGGACATAACCGGAGTTTCTTACCTTAGTTATCTTCGTCTTGAACAATCTCCTCATCAACTCCTACTCGTTCCCTCTTTCCTAGATTATCCAGGATAGGGTGGCACGGCAGCTCAGTGGTTAGCACTGTTGCCTTACAGGAAGAAGGTCGCTGGTTCGAGCCCCGGCTGGGTCAGTTGGTGTTTCTGTGTGGAGTTTGCATGTTCTCCCCGTGTTGGTGTGGGTTTCCTCTCTGTGTTCCGGTTCACAGACATGCACTATAGGGGAATTGCACAAGCTAAATTGTCTGGTGTATGTGTGTGAATGAGAGTGTATGAGTGGATTAGTTGCAACTGGAAGGGCATCCGCATATGCTGGATAAGTTGGCGGTTCATTCAGCTGTGGTGACCCCAGATTAATAAAGAGACTAAGCTGATAAGAACATTAAGGAATGAATGAAGTCCCTTATAATCCACGCCAACACGGGGAGAACATGCAAACTCCACACAGAAATGTCAACTGATCCAGCCGAGGCTCAAACCAGTGACCTTCTTGCTATAAGGCCACAGTGCTAACCATTGAGCCACTGTGCCCCCTCCCCCCCTTACAAAATCATTTATTTATCTATATTTACAGTTAGTGAAATCAACTTTGTAAATGCGCAGCAATGGTACACGCATCAAAATAAATGTTGGGGTGTTGTTACACAACATTGGCTTCTTTATTATTTTTGATTAAATTTAAATGACACTTTTTAACCCAACTGTTGGGTTTGTCTACAACATTCAGATCCAACAACCCATAATTTAGTTTTAGACATGTTAGTTGCCATAACTCATAATAACTCCATAATTAAGCTCTTTCCAAACATGATGGTGGAGCATTGGCAGCAGACCTTCGTTATCAATCTAGTTAGGAGTTTCTTGATGAGTATATGAGTGCTGAGAGGCAGGTTAAAGGCCGGGTGGTCTGGTTTGCGCTGGGTTAAACAACATCGACAGTGTACGGTCTTGAATGCATGTTTTGTTTTCCTGCGGTGTATAATTGATGCGGATATTGAGATGTGAGAATGAATGTGGGTCATGTGAGTGTGCTGGACATCTTCTGGTGTCTCTCGCAGAGCTGAAGAAGAGCTTTTTTATTTTTTCTGCGCCGGCTAAGAGGTTTAGCATGTTGTGTTCACTCTCCATGCATTATTGATCATGAGGGTCAGAGCGCTCTCTCTCTCTCTCTCTCTCTCTCTCTCTCAGCCAAGCAGGTGTTCCTCAAACAGCTACTTAGAGATGCAAACACTTCGAGATGAAAATCTGCTTCATGGCTCTTTCATATCATCCCCTGAACATTCTTCTGTAAATATAGTGCATGTGCAGAATTGCGGGGACATTTCAAACACTTTCCATTCATTTTGCTTATGATGTTTGATTTACAATAAACTGAAAGCATTGTCATTGTAAAATAACGCAAACTGCTCAAATGTTTAATTCTGTTACTAATTCATGTTCAAGTTATTGATGAACTTTTTTAGGCTTCACAGAGTTGATGATAACAGAGTTGACATTAATAGAGTTGACGATAACCGAATTGACGATAATAGAGTTGACGATAACAGAGTTGACATAAACAGAATCGAAGATAACAAAATTGACAATTACAGAGTTGACGACAACAGAGTTAACGATACCAGAGCTGACATTGTTAGAGCTGACAATAAAATAGTTGACTACAACAGAGTTGACATTAATAGAGTTGAAAATAATAGTTGACAATTACAGAGTCAACAATAACAGCGTTGACAATACAAGAGTTGACATTAATAGAATTGACGATAACAGAGTTGACGACAACAGAGTTGACGACAACAGAGTTGTTGATAACGGAGTTGACATTAACAAAGTTGAACGTAACAAAATTGACAATTACAGAGTTAACGACAACAGAGCTGACATTATTAAAGCTGACAAAAAATAGAAACAGAGTTGACATTAATAGTTGACAATTATAGAGTTGACTATAACAGAGTTGACACTAATAGAGTTGACAATAAAATAGTTCACAATTACAGAGCTGACGATATCAGCGTTGACAATAACAGAGTTGACATTATCAGAGTTGACGTAATAGTGTTGACACGAACGTAGTTGACATTAACAGAGTCGAAAATAACAAAATTGACGATAACAGAGTTGACATAAATATAGTTGACTTTAATAGTTGACAATTACAGAGTCGACGATAACAGCATTGACAATAACAGAGCTGAAAATAACAAAATTGACAATAACAGAGTTGACAACAACAGAGTTAATAATAACAGAGCTGACATTAATAGGGTTGACATCAATATAGTTGACAATAATAGTTGATAATAACAGTGTCGACAATAACAGAGTCGACAATAACAGAGTTGACGATAACAAAATTGACGAGAACAGAGTTGACGATAACAGAGTTTACAATAATATAGTTGACAATTACAGAGTCAATGAAAACAGCGTTGACAATAGCAGAGTTCATATTAATAGAGTTGACAGTAAAAAAAATTGACGATAACAGAGTTGATGATAACATTGATGATTTTTTTTTTTTTTAGCTCCAGATGCTAACCTTAATCCAGACTCTACATGACATGTCTAAAACACACTTTTGCCTTCCAGCACTGGAAGTGACATCACTTGAAGCCAATCACATGATTTTTCCATCAGTGCTTTACAGATTGTTCTGCCTTTTTTGTAACCAATGTAACAGAGTTGACCAAAGAAGGGTAGGAACATACAGAAAATAGATGTTTAATGTTTCATGCAAATGTTATTTAACTTAGGAAAGTGAACTTAGACGAAATATGAAAACCAGACATTTTTTTATTTCTTCATAATAATATAAAGCGGAATGTAGAATGTATGGTCCCGAGACAGTCTAAAACAGGTATAAGGTATAAGCTTTAAGGTAATGTTTTGATTTTTTGCGTGTTACAATTTAAAGGTACAGGGTTAGAGCCTAAAGATACTTTAATTCCAGTTCAGCGAGATATGTGGCATTTTCCAGATCTTTGTTTCTCACATTAGCCATTGAATAGCTGTCAGTGACCATAGAAATATGTGCTAAACATGTTACTGATTTGAAGCTGGACACACCGAGAAATCCCAATGAATTATCTAAAGTTGTGATGTACTATAGGTATAACCACACTCATTTACAGCAGAACAGTGGAGGTGTTTCATTTTTAAATCCCCCTCTAAGGTGTTTCTGTGGCGCTTCAATAGATATTTAGGCAGCTAAATAAAGGATGTGAGCACCTGGGGCGATCCGAGTTCAAAATCCACTTGTTTACCAGACAAAAGCAGCAGAGATCCAGCATTCGGAGCAGAAGAGATCAGGAGAAAGTTCCCAGTGGAAAAAGCTTGTCCTGCTCACATCTGCCAAGAGGATTTCTGCTCTACTCGACTCTCTTCAGCCCGAGCACGGGGCCAGAAAAGCAACTACATGTTAAATAGCTATTAAAATTGTATAATTGTAATGCTTGCAGGTAAAAATATTCAAGTGCATCCCTGTTTGGCGAGGGGTGATTGAAGGGACTTGTGATTGAATTTCCACATTGTGCTCCTGAGAGCCAATCCGCTGTGATATTAACATGGCTCTGTCATTAGAACGCATCCCATTTGGCCGATTTATGGGTAAAATAAGATGCGGAATGAGACAATACAATGCATTTGTGTTCAGAGGCCGTGTGATGAATTAATAATTGTGAGTGCCGAGGCTCCATTTTCCAGATAATCGTGGCCTTGCACGCTCTAATGTTCCACACAGGCCCAAATATGAGGCAGACTGTTGTAAAAGTCATGAATAATGTCTTTTTAGTGTTTGCGCATCTTCATCTGCTCAGGGAAAAGTGGGCCAAGATGGAGAGAGAAAGCGCTGCAGTTTGGGTTGTTTTGGGTTGATTGTCTTTCTGGTGGATTGGTGCTCTTGTCTGATTACTGCAGTTCTGTAATGACCAGTGCTGAGTGGGAATGGTGCGGTCTGATATGTCCAGCTCATCCTTAGCATTGATCTGATCTGATGAACTGGACTGGTGTGAGGACTGGGCTAAATAGTGGATTGGACTGATTTGAGGATTTGAGAACTGGACTGACTGGAAGACTGGACTAATGAGGACTAGACTAAATGGTAGATTGGACTAAATAGTAGACTGGACTGATTTGAGGACTGGACTGAATGGTGGACCGGACTAATCTGAGGACTGGACTAAATGGTGGACCGGACTAATCTGAGGACTAGACTAAATGATGGACCAGACTGACTTAAGGATTAAACTAAATGGTGAACTGGACTAATCTGAGGACTGAACTAAATGGTGAACCGGACTAATTTGGGGACTGAACTAAATGGTGGAACAGACTGATTTGAGGACTTGACTAAATGGAGGGCCAGACTATTCTGGGATTTGGACTACATGGTGTACCGATCTAGACCAAAAATAGACTAAATGGTGGACTGTCCTGATTTGTGAACTGGACTAATCTGAGGACTAGACTAAATGATGGACCAGACTGATCTGAGGACTGGACTAAATGGTGGACCGGACTGATTTGTCTACTATACAAAATGGTGAACCAGACTGTTTAGAGGATTTGAGAACTGGACTGACTGGGGGACTGAACTGATCTGAGGACTGGACTGGACTGAAAGGTGGACTGGACTTTAGAGTAGACTAGACTGATTTGAGGACTGGACTAAATGGTGAACTCCACTAATATAAGGACTGGACTAAATAATGAACTGGACTGGCCTGAGGACTGGACTAAATAGTGGAATGGACTGATCTGAGTACTGACCTAAATTGTGGACGGGACTAAATACTAGACTGGATAGATTTAAGGACTTGACTAAATGATGGACCAGACTGACTTGAGGACTGAACTAAACAGTGGACTGGACTGAATAGTAGACTAGACTGATTTGAGGACTAGACTAAATGGGGAACAGGACTAATCTAGAATCTAAACAGTGATTGAACTGGCCTGGTGACTGAACTAAATGGTGGACTGGACTGTTTAAAGGACTTAAAACTGGACTGACTGGAAGACTAGACTGATCTTATAACTGAACTAAAAGATGGACCGGACTAATCTGAGTACTAGACTGAATGATGGACCAGTCTGATTTAAAGACTTGACTAAATGGTGGACCAGACTAATCTGAGGACTGGACTAAATGGTGGAGTAAATTAGACCAAGACTAGACTAAATGGTGGACTGGACTGGTCAGAGGATTTGTGAACTGGACTGACTGGACTGATTTGAGGACTGGACGAAAAGGTGGACTGGACTTAATAGTAGATTAGACTGATATGAGGACTGGAATAAATGGCAAACTGAACTAATCTGAGGACTAAATGATGGACCAGAGTGATTTGAGGACTGAACTGAATGGAGGACCAGAACAATACGAGGTTTGGACTCAATGGTGGACCAACCTAGAGCAAGACTAAATGGTAAACCTGACTGATTTGTGTACTGGACTAAAGGGTGTATTGCACTGGTTTGAGACTAAACATTTTTGTTGTCTTTTCCTTTTAAAGATGATTTTGAAATGTTTATTAATGTTTTATTTGAGTTGTTTTCCTGGACTTTGGGTCCACTTGTGGTGTTGAAAGTGCTTTAGAAGTAGATTGAGTTGATTTGATGACTGGACTGATCTGTGGGCTGATTAGAGGAGTTGATGACTGGATCAGCTTTGACTGGATTTATTTCAGTCATCAATAACCACTTTTAATAACAACAGTGAAATAATTACAATTAATAATAATAGCGTACAAACCAAGTTGCTCAAACTGCATGCACTCATCAGCCATTTCAAAACCAGTGTCTGATTTCTGTGGTCAGATGTCATAGTCGTGGTGTTTTTGTGCGTGTAAAACAAAGGCATATAAATGAAGTGAGGGGGAATGAGCAGAACGACTCCCACCGGAGGACAGTTCACCATCTACACTGAAGGGGAGGACGCTGAAATGACATTATCTGCTGGATTTTGGAGGACGGTGCGCTTCTCCCTCACTGCCTTGTTTATTTTCCACCTGAATAAGCACATTTGAATTGATTTGAGAGGAGTGCTGATGTTTACATTAGCATGCATTACAGTGTCACGCTGCTACACTCACAACAATGAAGAGCCGCCATCATCCACTTCCTTCTCCAAATAATATTCATAAGTCTGCTGAGAAACACTCCCGTCCAGCCTCTTCTGACCGCACGCACGTGTCTCTGTGTGTGTGTGTGTGTGTGTGTGTGTGTGACTGGACTCTCTCCAGATCCATTCTCTTCTTTATTTAAATCTCCTACTTTTCTTCCACTCAATAAACAGCCGTGGCAAACGCCTTATTCTTGGTGTGAATCCGTTTGTAATTGGATCTGTCCTCACTTCTGCTTTTTGTTGAACTTGACACAAAGTTCAATGGAAATTTACCTAAATCTGCCAGACTGATGTCGAAATGCAAAGCCTGATAAAGTGCTTCGGTTGAGTCCAATGTTTTAATCATGTGTTCACTGTCTCCGGCAGGATCAGCGGAGCAAGTCCACCTTCTGGAAAAAAACATCACAGATTTCTTTCTTTATTTGTTTTAAATAGCTTGAAAGGGGTTTTGTTCTCTCCTGTTTGGAAATGATCTTAAATATTAATCTTAGAATAGTCAGTTCTGTGTGCATTTTTGGGAGTTTACATGATATTAAATGTGTTTAAGAGTTCACCCTTAGCTGATGATTGGTAACAGGGAGTGTTTGTCATGCTGTCCCAGGAGAGAGCCCTGAGCTCAGAAGATCCTCAAGCCCTGGGCTCCCCCCCCCGTTTTGTAGTGCAAGAGTGGAGTTTGAGCTCAGGTAGGTCTCGAGAGCTCCCCCAAATTAGTTCTGGGCCTATTATTGATTAAAGAAATTTCCTATGGAATGAAGCATCGCTAACTGAAGGCATATGTTGTGTAGAACTAAATGCTCATCTACTGTGCCAATATAGTTGATCAGTTCCCCTATAGCGCATGTGTTTGGACTGTGGAGGAACCCGGAGGAAACCCATGCCAACATGAGGAGAACATGCAAACTCCACACAGAAATGCCAACTGACCCAGCCAAGGCTTCAACCAGAGACCTTCTTGCTGTGAGGTAACAGTGCTAACCGTACCACAATATCCTGGATAATCTAGGGAAGAGGGGATGAGCAGGACTGGATGGGGAGATTTTTCTAGATAAAAATAACTAAGGTAAGAAACTCTGGTTATTTACAGTGTTTGTATTCGTCAGATTGGTATATCATGTGATAGCTGATGCAGGACCGGCTGTGGTCAATCATACGCACTTGATTCTCGATATTAGTTAATATATGAACTTCACTAAGGAAGGTTTTCATTCTTCAGGGAGGTTCTCGTTCTTCAGGGAGGATCTCTCTGGTTGGGTCTTGGTGAAGGCTGCTGTGTAATGCAGCATGAGGACTCGTGCAGCTCTGCTGAAGGTTAATGTGTTCAGAGTCAAACACTGTAAAATCCTCATAGATCAGACTGTGCTGTCCAGCGTCTCTCCGTCCTCTCCACAGTCTCCATCACTGCGTCAATACACTCTTCTCTCATTCCTCTCATTTCTGTAGGCTCAACACAATGCTTATATGGATCATTTATTCAGCAGTTGTGTAGAGCCCTGTGCATAGGCTCAATCTGAAAACATAGCCTTATGTACATTACTAGAGATCGCACATTATGTAGCCAGAGGTACGTATAGCTGCATTTCAGTTTTAAAATGAATGATACAGGACGGCGTGACACCATTTGTTTTTGCGCTACCAGCTGACCGCTTACCTCCATATGGACGGCTTTCCCACTGTTACCAGTTTGTCCAGTGGCTCGCCATGTGCGTCAGTGGACTTGAGACGCAGAGAGGAGTTGACCATGACGACAGGGTTTGAGTCTAGTTTGAAGAAGGGTTCCAGAAAGCAGGTAAGACAAAAACAGAAGCCAAAAAAAATAAACAAACAAGTAAATAACAGGGTGAGAATGTGGTAAGATCTAAAAAACATGGGAAAAATCAGTTGGGTTTAGGGAGGGTGGTGAGCGGGTCAATCAGTGCTTTTGAAAACACTATCGGTTGGGTTTAGGTGAGTCGACACAGCAGGTGCGAACAGAACTCGCACGATCAATTTGAGATGTTTAAAAGTGTACACAGCGACCTCTGGTGGATTGGCGAAAACAAAAACTGCAAAGAAATGTACCTTCTTGGATGTATTTGGCACTCTCCAGAAATGTTTACAGGGGTACATTTTCAAAATGAGCCTGGGTTGCCAAAGTTGCATCTATAATACTAAAATGATGTAAAAAAATAAACTCTTTTACTGATGACCCTCAAAATGACATGATGTTGCTAAAGCTTTATAATAATAATAATAATAATAATAATAATAATAATAATAATAATTATTATTATTATTATTATTATTACTGTTATAATGTGACACATGATTCATGAGAAGCACATTGGCCTGATGGACAGCTGCTGATCTTGTGTTTTCCTCCATGTGCTTGATTATATAAAGGTTAGCAGGAGTTTCCGGCTCTTTCTGTGCGCCGATTAATGGCAGCGAGTGGAGGTGAGACAGCAGGACTGATGGAGGAACAATCCTCTGGGCTTTACACCTCTACTACCTCCACCAGAGCTGAGTGACATTACACACACACACACACACACACACACACACACACACACTCGACCTCCCTGAGCCCCAAACCATTATTCCTTCTTTTCCTTCAGTATGTCGAGCTTTAAATCCAAACACTGTTCTGTGGACAGAAAATAACAAAAACAACAAAGACAAAGACAGACGGAGACACTTTTTCTGTTCTAGTGAGAGACATTAGATGTTATTAATATTTAGTCCAATCATACTTCAGTCCATTTTTTAAAGTCTAAATATTACATAATAATCCAGACTCCCTACACTGACGAAAATGAAACTTTAAACCAACTTAAAAACAGTACTGTAAATTAATTAAAATAAACAAATGAACAAGTAAAGTATAGCACAGTATTTTTAATTAAATAAAAAAAAAAAAACTAATAATAAAAAATTACACGTATTTTAAGGGACATATAAGGGACACATATTTTAAATTAATTATTTTAAATTAATTAATTAATTCATTAATTTTCCTTCAGCTTAGTCCCTTTTTTATCAGGGGTCGCCACAGCAGAATGAACCATCTACTATTCTAGCATATGTTTTTTACACAGCGGATGCCCTTCCAGCTGCAACCCAGTACCAGGAAACACCCATACACAATCATTCACTCAAACTCCACATAGAAACGCCAACTGGGCCAGCCGGGACTTAAACCAGCAACCACCACTGAACCACCGTGCCACCAAGATCAGTTTAACTTCAGAATAAACAAATGTTAAGCCAGTTCACTGCAAAGAAATAAAAAAAAAAGTTTTTCTCGTTTAGAGTTTTTGTCTAGTTTTTAATATTTATTTTCATTGTAAGTAATTAATGCACTTATTTAATTGCGTGTTTGGACTTTTCACCATCAAAAGTAGTTAGAGAAATGATCAAGCTCCCCGTAATGCTAAAACAAACAACAACAACAAACAATATACAACACAACATATGTAGTCTACAGATGTGTTTTACATCGCGGTTCTATTGCAAGACACTCGTATTCATCTTAAAGTGACATTTAAAGGCTTAACTAGGTTCATTAGCAGCATCAACAGTGGTTTGTTCTGAAGACAATTGACAAAAAATCTAATAATGATGACCTTAAAACTATTAAATGTTAATTGTCATGTCCTGCCCGTGTTGGTGTGGGTTTCCTCCGGGTGCTCCGGTTTCCCCCACAGTCCAAACACATGCACTAGTAGGCAGTAGTGTATGAGTGTTTGTGTAAATGAGTGTGTATGGGTGTTTCCCAGTACTGGGTTGCAGCTGGAAGGGCATCTAATGCGTAAAACAAATGCTGGATTAGTTGGCTGTGCATTCCGCTGTGGCAACCCCTGATGAATAAAGCTGAAGGAGAAACTAAGCTGAAGGAGAATGAATGAATGAATGAATCTGTGGGCTTTACGCTCCACTCAGAAAGACTTCAGCTTTACCAATCGAATAGTCTGAAAAGTCTGAAAGCTGATATGAAAGAGTTTCAAAGCATTATGCATTATTTATGTTGACCTCCAGACTGAAGATCAGCATCTCCTGAAGGTCAAACACCAGCTTTACTGACCGCTTGTAGGAAAAGATCAAATCACATTCTCTTCTTAAAGCTGTTTCTATTGCAGAGCTCCAGGATAAAGGACAAAGAGGGATCCTGCTGCTGTCCCGCTGAGAGAATCCTAAAAGATCTGGGGATCTCCAGTGGAGAATACTCCAACAAATAAGTTTGTGTCTAGATTTAAAGGTCTCTGCTGTCACTAGTATGTGTGTGTGTGAGTTTGAGCTTAGAATAGCACACAGATAATGTCCTCCAGCTCTCTGAATATGACCCTTTCAGCCTTTCATCCTAATTGTGCTGTTTTGCTGACTGTCGCTTTAAATGCAAATGAGATTGCACTCTTTTCAGAAGAAGGCGGAGCTACAGATGCATATGCATGAGCATAGTGACAGCAGTGTGTGTGTTGTGAGTGCAGGTCAGGTGTGCTTGATGCTTGTGTCAGTCTATGTGGCTTCTTTCCTGTTCATCTACACCTCCACATCTATAATCCTCTTAGTCTATGCTGACATCATCTTCAGCAGCTCAAACACTCTAATGGCTAATGGACAGACGGCTGCTTCTCACTCAGGCCTGCTGGACATGCTAATGAGATGCAGACTAGTGGGCGGAGCTTTCCCCCTCTGATGACACGTACAAAGAGAGAACGCCAATCACAGTGTTTCTGCATCAAGTCTGATTATAATACACAATTAACTCATGTTTAGCAATAGAAGATATTCACACGCTGCTGATGCAAAACTGTGCTTGAAGTGATTTTTGCGTAATAGATCCAAATTTAAAGTCCTCATCTTCTTATTTTAGAGCTGAGCTCCAGGATAAAGGACAAAGAGTGATCCTCTGCTGCTGTCCCGGTGAGAGAAGTGTGTGAAAACACAGAGTCGTGTCCCCTGACGCCGCCGGGGCCCTCAGTGTGAGAAGAGGCCTACATTTGATGCCTGACTGGTCAAATCTTGGGCAGAATAGTGGTCTGAATCCCGCGGGATCTCGTCTGCGGGCCGGAGAGCAGGAGATGGAGACGGGAAGCTCAGTAATTGTACCGAGGTCTGTTGAGATTTTCTTCTGAGCGGCTCTCGGTAAAAGGAAAGCAGTCCCCTGACGGAGCCCGCAACTTGGGCAGAATAACCCAAAATAAAAAAAATACAGTGTGCACTCACATATGAGTAACATTCAATTTACCACATGAAAGCCCGTGTGTTCAATACAACACTGCAGCAACCGGTGCGCAGATGCACATATTCTGCAGGATCAAGCAGATGCAACACTTCGGTTTAGGTAACAACTCACATCCCTTACCACTACCCTAATACCTGCACACTCTTAGGATATTAACTGATTATTAGCACAGCTAAACAATGACCCTGTTCTAGATCTCTAATCCTGCCCAAAATCCAGGTCCAGACAGAATTCCTCAGATATTCATTCATTCATTTTATTCAGCTTGGTTCCTTATTTATCAGGGGTCGCCACAGTGGAATGAACCACCAATTTATCCAGCTGCAACCCAGTACACCCATTCACTCTTGCATTTACACTACGGCCAATTTAGCCTACTTAGCAGGATAATCTGACATTCGCCATCAGTGTGTGTTTCTGTGTGGAGTTTGCATGTTCTCCCTGTGTTGGTGTGGGTTTCCTCTGGGTGCTCCAGTTTCAGTCCAAACACATGCGCTATAGGGGAACTGATCAACTAAGCTGGCCGTGGTGTATAAGTGAGAATGAGTGTGTTTGTGTGTTTTCCCAGAGATGGGTTGCAGCTGGAAGGGCATCTGCTGTGTAAAACATATACTGGATAGGTTGGTGGTTCATTCCGCTGTGGCGACCCCTGATTAATAAAGGGACTAAGCTGAAAAGAAAATGAATGGATGAAGTGTTATAGACATGCTAGATAAAGAGGGATGCTGTCTACAGAGTGTTCTATTCAGATAAAATGCTGCCTATGTAGGCAGGTCCAGCAAGACGAGCACAGGTATTAAAGCAGTGCCTCTTAAACAGGGTTAACATGTGTGTTAATGCAGTATTTGCCCTGACCGTGCTCAGTTCATTACACTCTTAACCAGCACACATTAGTGTGCCCGACTCCTCTGTCTCCGTGGGGGAATTCACCGCTCAGAGCTCTTGAACCCATTTACAGCGCTTGATGCCACTGGAGAGCTTCAGTTCTACACTGCAGACTTCAGTAAAAACACTCGATTAATACCAGCAACCCTGGGCGAGGGGATACTGTGGCTTATAAAGCTCACTGATCAGTGTCTTTAAGCAGCAGACTGAAATATTTTAACATTCTCTGACATCAAATCTCTATATTTTAATGACTTCTCTTTTGTGATAGGTGGATCAACCTGTCACTTAAAAAAAAACTAATCAACTCCCTGTGAACAAAATCAACCCGCCCACATCTTCTGGATTCAGAAGCAGATCTAAAAGTAATGCATAGAACTAACTATATTTATGTACACTCACCGGCCACTTTATTAGGTACACCTGTATCACTGCTTGTTAACGCAGATGTCTAATCAGCCAATCACATGGCAGCAGCTCACTGCATTTAGGCATGTAGACATGGTCAAGACGATCCGCTGCAGTTCAGAGCGAGCATCAGAATGGGGAAGAAAGGGGATTTAAGAGACTTTGAACGTGGCATGGTTGATGCTGCCAGACGGGCTGCTCTGAGTATTTCAGAAACTGCTGATCTACTGGGATTTTCACTCACAACCATCTCTAGGCTTTACAGAGAATAAAGAGGAAATATCCAGTGAGCGGCAGTTCTGTGTGCGCAATTGCCTTGTTGATGAGGCCAGAGGTCAGAGAAGAATGGCCAGACTGGTTCCAGGAGGGAGATTTTCTTGGCACACTTTGGGTCCATTAGTACCAATTGAGCATCAACGCCACAGCCTACCTGAGTATTGCTGCTGACCATGTCCATCCCTTTATGAGCACAGTGTCTCCATCTTCTGATGGCTACTTCCAGCAGGATAACGCAGCATGTCATAAAGCTCAATCATCTCAGACTGGTGAACATGACGATGAGTTCACTGTACTCAAATGGCCTCCACAGTCCCCAGAGCTCAATCCAATAGAGTACTAAAATAAAGCAAACCGATAACTTTGAACAAACATTATATTAACGTTAATGGAAAGACACTTGCTTTCTCATACATTTGCAGCACACACACACACACACACACACACACACACACACACACACACACACACGCGCACACACACACACACACACACACACAGATGTAAATTTCCTCAAACACTTGATCTTTCTGATCTCAGTTGCCTCATCTGAAACACAAACACACGCAGAAAGAATCACAGCGGGGTGAAAACAGCTTTAAATAATTACAGTAATAACTCAAACTGAAGTGAAAATGCTGTCATGGTTTAGTCAATCTGTCTTCAATAGAGAGAGGCAGGTGTTTGGCTGAAGGTTCATCTTCATTTCTACCCAAGAGAAGCTGAAAATCATCAAATAATCAATATCAGTACAGGCAATGATGATGTTGTGTGGAGGAGCAGACCCTGATCATCTACATCCGCTAGATCAACTCATTCAGCCTCTGTAAAGGAGATACAGATGATATGTGTAATATCAAACAATAATGCTGTGTGGTTGTTTGTGGCACACACACTCCCGCTCGTCTCTCTGTCAGTGTTCAGCAGATTCTGGATCTCTGACAGGCTGTAATTCTCCTCGTCCTCCTCGATTCATCTCTGCAGGTTCTGATTGTATCTGTGCACCTGACGGCCCAAGGCTCTGTTCGCCATCATGTTCCTCCTGCTTTTGGGGCATTATGATATTATGACTAACAATAAATTTAAATCTCATTCTCTTGAAACTTTAAATAAGATTTGCCATATCTAATCAAATAGCAGACGAGATTTATAACGAGCGAATTCCTCATGAAAGGCACTTCTGCCGTGTGTATGTGTTGGCAGGATGATGGGGCCTGTTGACTCTTGACTACTCTGCATTCATTTCAACCATTTCCTGTTCATTTTGCTTTAATTGAAAGGCTGAACAACAAGTGTGTTTACTGTAAACTGAATGTAGTGTTATTGTCAAACAATAAAAAATGCTAAAAGGTGGAGAATTTACCTTTACTTGGCATTAAAACCAGATGATAACAGAGTTGATTATAACAGAGTTGACGATAACATAGTTGACGATAACAGAGTTGACGATAACAGAGTTGACGATAACAGAGTTGACGATAACAGAGTTGAGGATAACAGAGTTGAAGATAACAGAGTTGACGATAACAGAGTTGACGATAACAGAGTTGACGATAACAGAGTTGATGATAACAGAGTTGAAGATAACAGAGTTGACAAAAACAGAGTTGACGATAACAGAGTTGACGATAACAGAGTTGACGATAACAGAGTTGACGATAACAAAGTTGACGATAACATAGTTGACGATAACTTAGTTGACGATAACTTAGTTGACGATAACAGAGTTGACGATAACAGAGTTGAGGATAACAGAGTTGAGGATAACAGAGTTGAGGATAACAGAGTTGACGATAGCAGAGTTGAGGATAACAGAGTTGAGGATAACAGAGTTGAAGATAACAGAGTTGACGATAACAGAGTTGACGATAGCAGAGTTGACGATAGCAGAGTTGACGATAGCAGAGTTGATGATAACAGAGTTGAAGATAACAGAGTTGACGAAAACAGAGTTGACGATAACAGAGTTGACGATAACAGAGTTGACGATAACAAGGTTGACGAAAACAGAGTTGAGGATTCCAGAGTTGACGATAACAGAGTTGACGATAACAGAGTTGACGATAACAGAGTTGACGATAACAGAGTTGATGATAACAGAGTTGAAGATAACAGAGTTGACGATAACAGAGTTGACGATAACAGAGTTGACGATAACAGAGTTGACGATAACAGAGTTGACGATAACAGAGTTGACGATAACTTAGTTGACGATAACTTAGTTGACGATAACAGAGTTGACGATAACAGAGTTGAGGATAACAGAGTTGAGGATAACAGAGTTGAGGATAACAAAGTTGAAGATAACAGAGTTGACGATAACAGAGTTGACGATAACAGAGTTGACGATAACAGAGTTGACGATAACAGAGTTGACGATAACAGAGTTGACGATAACAGAATTGACGATAACAGAGTTGAGGATAACAGAGTTGAGGATAACAGAGTTGAGGATAACAGAGTTGAAGATAACAGAGTTGACGATAACAGAGTTGACGATAACAGAGTTGACGAAAACAGAGTTGACGATAACAGAGTTGACGATAACAGAGTTGACGATAACAGAGTTGACGAAAACAGAGTTGACGATAACAGAGTTGACGATAACAGAGTTGACGAAAACAGAGTTGACGATAACAGAGTTGACGATAACAGAGTTGATGATAACAGAGTTGAAGATAACAGAGTTGACGAAAACAGAGTTGACGATAACAGAGTTGACGATAACATAGTTGACGATAACAGAGTTGACGATAACAGAGTTGACGATAACAAAGTTGACGATAACATAGTTGACGATAACAGAGTTGAAGATAACAGAGTTGACGATAACAGAGTTGACTATAACAGAGTTGACGATAACAGAGTTGACGATAACAGAGTTGAGGATAACAGAGTTGACGATAACAGAGTTGACGATAAAAGAGTTGAGGATAACAGAGTTGACGATAACAGAGTTGACGATAACAGAGTTGAGGATAACAGAGTTGAGGATAACAGAGTTGACGATAACAGAGTTGACGATAACAGAGTTGACGATAACAGAGTTGAGGATAACAGAGTTGACGATAACAGAGTTGACGATAACAGAGTTGACGAAAACAGAGTTGACGATAACAGAGTTGACGAAAACAGAGTTGACGATAACAGAGTTGACGATAACAGAGTTGACGATAACAGAGTTGACGATAACAGAGTTGACGATAACAGAGTTGAGGATAACAGAGTTGAAGATAAAAGAGTTGACGATAACAGAGTTGACGATAACAGAGTTGAGGATAACAGAGTTGACGATAACAGAGTTGACGATAACAGAGTTGACGAAAACAGAGTTGACGAAAACAGAGTTGACGATAACAGAGTTGAGGATAACAGAGTTGAAGATAAAAGAGTTGACGATAACAGAGTTGACGATAACAGAGTTGAGGATAACAGAGTTGACGATAACAGAGTTGACGATAACAGAGTTGACGAAAACAGAGTTGACGAAAACAGAGTTGACGATAACAGAGTTGACGATAACAGAGTTGAGGATAACAGAGTTGAAGATAAAAGAGTTGACGATAACAGAGTTGACGATAACAGAGTTGAGGATAACAGAGTTGACGATAACAGAGTTGACGATAACAGAGTTGACGAAAACAGAGTTGACGAAAACAGAGTTGACGATAACAGAGTTGACGATAACAGAGTTGACGATAACAAAGTTGAAGATAACAGAGTTGACGAAAACAGAGTTGACGATAACAGAGTTGACGATAACAGAGTTGACGATAACAGAGTTGAGGATAACAGAGTTGATGATAACAGAGTTGAGGATAAAAGAGTTGACGATAACAGAGTAGACGATAACAGAGTTGACGAAAACAGAGTTGACGATAACAGAGTTGAGGATAACAGAGTTGAGGATAACAGAGTTGAGGATAACAGAGTTGACGATAACAGAGTTGACGATAACAGAGTTGACGATAACAGAGTTGAGGATAACAGAGTTGAGGATAACAGAGTTGACGATAACAGAGTTGACGATAACAGAGTTGACGAAAACAGAGTTGACGATAACAGAGTTGACGAAAACAGAGTTGACGATAACAGAGTTGACGATAACAGAGTTGACGATAACAGAGTTGACGATAACAGAGTTGACGATAACAGAGTTGAGGATAACAGAGTTGAAGATAAAAGAGTTGACGATAACAGAGTTGACGATAACAGAGTTGACGATAACAGAGTTGACGAAAACAGAGTTGACGAAAACAGAGTTGACGATAACAGAGTTGAAGATAACAGAGTTGACGAAAACAGAGTTGACGATAACAGAGTTGACGATAACAGAGTTGACGATAACAGAGTTGACGAAAACAGAGTTGACGATAACAGAGTTGACGATAACAGAGTTGACGATAACAGAGTTGAGGATAACAGAGTTGATGATAACAGAGTTGAGGATAAAAGAGTTGACGATAACAGAGTAGACGATAACAGAGTTGACGAAAACAGAGTTGACGATAACAGAGTTGACGAAAACAGAGTTGACGATAACAGAGTTGACGAAAACAGAGTTGACGATAACAGAGTTGATGATAACAGAGTTGAAGATAACAGAGTTGACGAAAACAGAGTTGACATTAACAGAGTTGACGATAACAGAGTTGACGATAACAGAGGTGAGGATAACATAGTTGACGATAACAGAGTTGACGATAACAGAGTTGACGATAACAGAGTTGACGATAACAGAGTTGACGATAACAGAGTTGATGATAACAGAGTTGAGGATAACAGAGTTGAGGATAACAGAGTTGAAGATAACAGAGTTGATGATAACAGAGTTGATGATAACAGAGTTGAGGATAACAGAGTTGAGGATAACAAAGTTGAGGATAACAGAGTTGAGGATAACAGAGTTGAGGATAACAACGTTGAGGATAACAGAGTTGACGATAACAGAGTTGAGGATAACAGAGTTGAGGATAACAGAGTTGAAGATAACAAGGTTGACGATAACAGAGTTGACGATAACAGAGTTGACGATAACAGAGTTGACGAAAACAGAGTTGACGATAACAGAGTTGACGATAACAGAGTTGACGATAACAGAGTTGACGATAACAGAGTTGACGAAAACAGAGTTGACGATAACAGAGTTGACGATAACAGAGTTGAGGATAACAGAGTTGACGAAAACAGAGTTGAGGATAACAGAGTTGAAGATAACAGAGTTGACGATAACAGAGTTGACGATAACAGAATTGACGATAACAGAGTTGACGATAACAGAGTTGAGGATAACAGAGTTGACGATAACAGAGTTGACGATAACAGAGTTGACGAAAACAGAGTTGACGATAACAGAGTTGACGAAAACAGAGTTGACGATAACAGAGTTGACGATAACAGAGTTGACGAAAACAGAGTTGACGATAACAGAGTTGACGAAAACAGAGTTGACGATAACAGAGTTGACGATAACAGAGTTGACGATAACAGAGTTGAGGATAACAGAGTTGAGGATAACAGAGTTGAGGATAAAAGAGTTGACGATAACAGAGTTGACGATAACAGAGTTGACGAAAACAGAGTTGACGAAAACAGAGTTGACGATAACAGAGTTGACGATAACAGAGTTGAAGATAACAGAGTTGACGATAGCAGAGTTGACGATAACAGAGTTGACGATAACAGAGTTGACGATAAC
The DNA here is from genome assembly GCF_049306965.1 of Danio rerio. NCBI lineage: Eukaryota > Metazoa > Chordata > Actinopteri > Cypriniformes > Danionidae > Danio > Danio rerio. Next base: position 447,850 of record NC_133191.1, read on the forward strand.
AGAGTTGACGAAAACAGAGTTGACGATAACAGAGTTGACGATAACAGAGTTGAGGATAACAGAGTTGACGATAACAGAGTTGACGAAAACAGAGTTGACGATAACAGAGTTGACGATAACAGAGTTGACGATAGCAGAGTTGACGATAACAGAGTTGACGATAACAGAGTTGACGATAACAGAGTTGACGAAAACAGAGTTGACGATAACAGAGTTGACGATAACAGAGTTGACGATAACAGAGTTGACGATAACAGAGTTGACGATAACAGAGTTGAGGATAACAGAGTTGATGATAACAGAGTTGAAACTCAAAGAAGAGTTAGTGTATTTTTTATAAACTTTTCATTTTGGGGGTAATCATTAGTTTAATAATCTTCATATTATAGAATGTAAATGATGTTATTTGTAATCTCCATTTTGATTGGTGTTGCTTTTTACCCTTTATATTTCAGTGGTGTATGTTTAAGAGGGAGTTTGCTGCTCTTTTATGTCAATAGTTTATCTGCAGTGTTTTCACTCATTCAAAGCCTTTTCTCTTTTCAGAGCACAAACGATGTTTAGCTGAATGTCAGGCTTATAGTTTATCATTTATTTAGCTCAAGTGACATGTTTCACTGTGGTGTTGGATGTGAAATGTCCTCTGATTCACTGCTCTGTAAGAAAAACACAATCCTCCATCAAATAATGTATAATCACCTGTTACGATAACACGACCTGCTTCACAAATACATCCTCTGAAGACTTGTATAGCCTAAGAAAAGTCTCATATATCTTTAAACATTAAATAACTTGTATAGTATTTCTTTACTGTAAGTCTGCATGGGATTCAAAAATGTTTGTCTAAGCACATTATGAGTCTTAAAGTGAACAATTAATCTGCAGGGTAATCCAATAGTACACAATGGTTTTGGTAATCTTTAATCTTGTGTTGTGGATCAGGAGGTAATCTCTGATCACTATAGATCTCACTGACTGTGGTTTGCTGCAAGTGAAAGATAAGAGGTGGAGCTTGAGAACGAAACCCTGCCCCCTAATCAATATTCAGTTTCCGGCTGACTTCAGTAGAATGTAAAGTTTTCAGTATCTGCTACTAAATCACTGATTAGATCAGATGAGATTTGCATTGTTTTGCATTTAAATGAGGATCTCTGCGCTCGACACTGGCTTAACTAATGACCTGTAATTAACCTAAAGAGGCTTTGACAAATGAGTGTGTGTTAAGCAGAGGGTCAGAATCAGAGGATCCATCGATTCAACAACACTTTAGACCACGTGTTCAAATGAGACCGTCACTGAGAGATCTGTGTCCATCTATAAGGAGGAGGCTGAGAATATCAATGCACCGACGAAAGCTATTCATTCATTCATTTTCCTTCAACTTTGGTTGGTGGAGAGGAGACAGTTATGATACGGTGATGGTCAGGAGGCCATGATGGACAGAGGCCAGTGGGCAGATTTGGCCAGGATGCCGGGGTTAAAGCCCTACTCTTTTACCAAGGATGTCCTGCGGTTATTAATGAGCACAGAGAGACAGGAGCTCACTGACAGTATAGTGTCCCCTTTACTATACTGGGGCATTAGGACTCACAAAGACTGCAGGTTCAGCGCCCCCTGCTGGCCTCACCAACACCAGCCTCAGCCCTGCTCAGCTTCAGTGGGCGAGCATGTGAGAGCTGCAGAGAGCTAGCTGACGCGCTAATAATGATTTATTATTATTATTTAAATGTTCTGTTACTGTCCTGCATAAAGCAAATATGATGTTTGTTTATACATTTATATCTACATACACACACATATATAAACCAAAAATTACTAGAGGACAAATGGAGAGTTTTGAGAGACTGTTGGAGTGTGTGTGTGTGTGTGTGTGTGTGTGTGTGTGTGTGTGTGTGTGTGTGTGTGTGTGTGTGTGTGTGTTTAAACTCCTGAGGTAAGGTCACACAAGGACACACACACACACACACACACACACACACACACACACACACACACACACACACACAGACACACACAGACAGACACACACACAGTGCACTTTGCGGTTCATGAAATCACAGAGAGCATTGTTGCATTAGGAGAGGTGGTCTGGAAGACCCTCAGACAGAGAGCAGAGTGTGCTCATCAGGGAATACATGCGCGCACACACACACACACACACACACACACACACACACACACACAGAAACTCCTGCTCTATATAAGTGCTGCAGATTTTGATTGTCATCCTTTATAATGAAGGTGCAGCCAATCGGCAGGAAAGGTCACTCTATTCCAGTTGACCAGAGGGGATTATGGGTCGGGAAATTGCAGCGCGTTGCTTTTGTGGCACTGGAATGTAAACCGGATTCTGGGAAACGTGACCTCGTATAAGAGACTGGAGACAAAACACCCTTGGGAAGGTTACCAGTCCGACCACAGAGATCTGGCTTATTTGTGTTCCTGCATGGAAACATTTGAACACTCACTTTGATTCTTTACCCAAATATTTTCCAAGTGATGTTTTCACAGTATTATTTTTCATATATTTTCCTTCTGGTGAAATTACTGGCTTTATTTTAATAATAACATAAGTTTAACAAACAGTATTTAAACAACAACAACAACAACAACAACAACAACAACAACAACAATAATAATAATAATAATAATAATACTAATGATAATAATAATAATAATAATAATAATAATAGTAGTACAAATAATGATAAATAAATATATAAAGAATATATAAAATAAAATACTAATGCTAAGATCACTATTATTAGCTGTCTTAATATATTATTTATTTCTCGATTATTCATAGAACAAACTGTTGTCCAATTTCTTGCCTAATTGTTAAACTGCACTTGGGAAATCTTAGAATTAAAATAAAACACTGGATGGCGAAACACACTCAGAAGCATAACACTTATTTATAAATATAATTGATAAATATTAGAACAATAAATAAGTGTATAATTATAGCACTTTATTAAAACATGTAAACTACACTATATATATATATATATATATATATATATATTTACATGCTTCAGAAAAAGAACAATCTGCAATGCTTTAAGCAGTGAAATCAAAGTGAAATTGAACTCACACAGCTTCCATTCCCTGTGCAGAAAGAAGACACGCAGAGAGTGAAGAGTTGAGCAGAAACAGAAGATCAGTCTCCACCTGCTGGACAGACTGCAGGATGACAACTGCTGGAAATCGGCTGAAAACAGTCCTACACACACAGCAGGGCTGCAGAACTCTGCTTCAACAAACTTGCCTGTGGGTTTCGAACAAGCAAAGAGGACCCATATAGCTTGATCAGGTTTGATTCAGTTGGGTTGAAACTAAACTCTGTATAACTGTGTAGGATTTGAGCTGGACACCTGTGACTGAGAGGGATTCCAATGCACTGCATACACTGGTACATACAACAACAATGAATGAATGAATGAAAAAACAAGCAATCGAATAAATGAATTTAAGAACAAAATAATGAAATACTGAATTAATGCACAAATTAAAGATTGCATGAATAAATACAAAAATTAATGAGCATATGAAGGGATTAAAGACTGCATGAATGAATGCATGGAATAAGGAACTAACATACAAATGATTAATTAAATAAATGAATGCATGGATGAATTAAATAATAAATAAATGAATTAATTAATTAATGCAAAATTGAATAAACACATTAACAAATAACAGAATGCAACAGAATGAATGCACAAATGGATGAGCAAATGAATTAAATACTGAATTAATGCATGGATTAATGAATGCACGCATGACTGACTGAATGCAGGAATTAATAATGAACAAATAAATTAATGAAATAAAGACTAAATGAATGTATGAATGCATGAATTAATGAAAATATACATGAATGTATAAACAGATGATTGAACAATTATATAAAAGAATGCATGGATGAATGAATGAATGAACACATTTATACAAGAATGAATGAATAAATTAACAAATTAACGAGTAAATAAAGGAATGAAAGAAAGAAAGAAAGAAAGAAAGAAAGAAAGAATAAATGAATGAATGAATGAATTAACAAATACTGTAAGAATGAATGAATGAACGAACGGGCGAATGAAAGAATGTAAAATTAAATGAATGCATGGATGAATCAATTAATTTACACAAGAATAAATAAATACATTAACGCATTAACAAATAAATGAAAGAAAGAAAGGCTGAATGAATGAATGAATGAATGAATGAATAAATGAACGAACGAACGAACGAATGAATGAATGAATGAATGAATGAATGAATGCATGAATGAATGAATAAACGAACAGATGGATGGATGGATGGATGGATGGATGGATGGATGGATGGATGGATGGATGGATGGATGGATGGATGGATAAATGAATACATGAATGTTTGAATGAACAGATAAATGAATGAGTGACCGAACAATCAAATTAGCAAATGAAAGACTGCATGAACAAATACATGAATGAATGAATGAATGAATGAATAAATAAATGACTAAATACATGAAGAAATGACAACTGAACACATGAATTAATAAACAAATTAAAGGCTGCATTAATGCAAGAATGAATACACAAATAAACAAATGAATTAATTAATTCATGAAAAAAAACAAATGAATGGATGGATGGATGAATGAATTTTATGATGTCTGAAAATGTATAGTAAATGTATAGAAGTGCCACACATATTGTGTGTGTAAACGAGTGCCATTGATTTAAATATCAAACATTCAAACAATCAGTGTACTGTTCATATGAGAAGGAAAAACAGCAGCCAAACGGCGCTTTAATGTGGAAAACACAGGATCAGAGCAGAGCTAATACTGTATGAAGAGGAGCTGATGTTAAACTGCAGAGCAAATAATGTCCAGCGTGAGTGCAAATCCTGCCTAACACATTTACTAAGGGATTACACAGAGTCATGGGAACACACACACACACACACACACACACACACACACACACATGCACACATACGCACACACTCTCTTTCTAAAGAATCACAGTAACTTTATAAACGTTTTCAGTACTTCATTCATTCATTCATTCATTCATTCATTCATTCATTCATTCATTCATTCATTCATTCATTCATTCATTCATTCATTCAGCTTAGTCCCTTTATTTATCAGGGGTCCCCACAGTAGAATGAACCACCAACTATTCCAGCATGTTTTACACTGCAGATGCACTTCTAGCTGCAACCCAGTACTAAGAAACACCCATACACACTCATTCTCACACAAACTCATACACTACGGCCAACGTAGTTGATCAGTTCCCCTATAGCATGTGTTTGGACTGTTGGGGAAACCGGAGCACCCGGAGGAAATAATGCACTTCACTGGCATCATAGAATCTTCAAATGTGTTGGTGTCTGTGGGATCAGATGAACCACTGTGTGTGTGTGTATGTATGTGTGTATGTGCTCTTCAGATGCGCAGAATGGCTTTAACCATATGTAGGCATCTGTTGGTTCACTCTCTAATCAATAATGTAATGTGGAGACCATCCATCCCCTTAAGACCACTCGCCAGACTGGTTCCAGCAACAGTAACTCAAATAAGCACTCGTTACAACCGAGCTCTGCAGAAGAGCATCTCTGAACACACAACACGGCCAACCTTGAGGCAGATGGGCTACAGCAGCAGAAGAGCACACCGGGTGCCGCTCCTGTCAGCTAAGAACAGGAAACTGAGGCTACAATTCACACAGACTCACCAAAACTGGACAATAGAAGATTGGAGAAACGTTGCTGCTCTGATGAGTCTCCATTTCTGCTGACACATTCGGAGGCTCGGCTCACAATTTGGCCTCAACAACATGAAAGCATGGATCATCCTGCCTTGTATCAGCGGTTCAGGCTGGTGGTGGTGGTGTAATGGTGTGGGGGAGATTTTCTTTGGGTCCATTAGTACCAATTGAGCATCAACGCCACAGCCTACCTGAGTATTGCTGCTGACCATGTCCATCCCTTTATGAGCACAGTGTCTCCATCTTCTGATGGCTACTTCCAGCAGGATAACGCAGCATGTCATAAAGCTCAATCATCTCAGACTGGTGAACATGACGATGAGTTCACTGTACTCAAATGGCCTCCACAGTCACCAGAGCTCAATCCAATAGAGCAGCTTTGGGATGTGGTGGAACGGGAGATTGGCATCATGGATGTGCAGCCGACAAATCTGCAGCAACTGTGTGATCATGACAATATGGAGCAAAATCTCTGAGGAATATTTCCAGTAGCTTGTTAAATCTCTGCTACCAAGAATAAAGGCAGTTCTGAAGGCAAAAGGAGGTCGGACCTGGTACTAGCAAGGTGTACCTAATAAAGTGGCCGGAAAAATATATAAACCTAATTTTTTTTTTTTTTTAAAGTTCAAGTTTTAATCAACAGGAAAAATGACTAAAACTAATGTTGATGAGCGCAACTTTAGATGTCGATCCAGCCCGCTGTCCAGACATCCCAGCAGATTGTGCAGCGGCGCCTCAATCCCCAAACCTGTCTTTATGTTTCAGCTTGTGTTTGGCAGACCACCGATCAGCTCAGTATTAATGATCCTCAAGTGCTCTGGACAGTTGCTGAAGAGAGATGTGACAGCCATTATCACTTCACTTCTTCATCTGTTCACCGATTAATGCCTACAGAGGTCAGAGGTCAGCAGACAAACCACAACTCAATCCACCTGTTGCATTACACACACTTAATATCGACTAATCTGATAAATGCATCCTTAAGGGGGAAACTTGACTATAGTGATTTAGCTGAAGCTCTGTGCAGTGTTTTTGAACCATGCAATATCTGTTGTGGTGATTCTATAGTTGCCGTGGTAATACACTAACTATAGTGATTACTCTGTTGGGGTAATTGTTTAGTTGTTAAGGTAATGCATCAACTACGGTGATTGATCTGTTGTGGGGATTCTATAGTTGGTGACGTGGTGGCGCAGTAGGTAGTGCTGTCCCTCACAGCAAGAAGGTCACTGGCTCGAGCCTCAGCTGGGTCAGTTGGTGTTTCTGTGTGGAGTTTGCATGTTCTCCATGTGTTGGCATGGGTTTCCTCTGGGTGCTCCGGTTTCCCCCACAGTCTAAACACATGCGCTATAGGGATAAGTTAGAGGTTCATACCACTGTGGCGACTAAGCCCAAAAGAAAATGGATGAATAAATGATTCTGTAGTTGCCATGATAACACAAACTACAGCAATTAATTTGTTGTGGTGTTCCATAGTTTCTATGGTAACACATTAACAATATTGACTGATCTGTTGTGGTGATGTCATAGTTGCTATGGTAACACATGGACCACAGTGAATAATCTGTTGTGATTGTTCTAAAGTAGCTATAGTAACTCATTAACTATAGTGATGAATCTGTTTTGGTAATTCTTTAGTTGCTATGTTAACATAAACTGCAGTGAATAATCTGTTGTGTTTGTTCTATAGTTGCTATGGTAACACATTAAACATAGAGATTTATCAGTTGGGGTGGTTCTATTGTTGCTATGGTAACTCATTAACTTTAGTGATAAATCTGTTGTGGTTATTCTATAGTTGCTATGGTAACATGTTAACTAAAATGATTTATCTGTTGCGGTGATGCTAAGTAGTTGCTATAGTAACGCATTAACTGTAGCGGTTAATCTGTTTTGGTGATTTTATAGTTGCTACGGTAACCATAACTACAGTGAATAATCTGTTGTGGTGGTTAAATACAGTAGTTGCTATAGTAACTCATTAACCATAGTGATAAATCTGTTGTGGTTATTTTACAGCTGCTATGGTAACACATATACTACAGTGATTAATCTGTTGTGGTTGTTCTATAGTTCCTATGGTAATACATTAAGTATAGTGATTGATCTGCTGTGGTGATTCTATAGTTGCTACGGTAACATATTACCTACAGCAGTTAATATGTTTTGGTGATTCTACGGTTGCTATGGTAACACAAACCACAGTGATTGATCTGTTGTGATGGTTCTACAGTTGCTATGGTAACACAACAATCTGTTGTGGTTCTATAGTGGCTATGGTTATATAGTGATACATCTGTTGTGGTGAATTTATAGTTGCTATGGTAACACAACAACTGTAGTAATTCATCTGTTGTAGTAATTAAATAGTTGCTATGGCAACACATAAACTACAGCGATTAGCCTGTTGTGGTGATTCTACAGTTGCTATGGTAACTCAGGATTATAGTGACACATCGGTTTTGGGGATTTTTTACAGTTGCCACGGTAACACTTAAAGTACAGTGATTAATCTGCTGTGGTGGTTCTAAAGTTGCTATGGTAACACAACGACTACAGTAATTGATGTGTTGAGGTGATTCTATAGTTGCTGTGGTAACACAACTACAGTAATTGATGTGATGTGGTGATTCTACAGTTGTTATGGTAACACAACAACACTTATTGATGTGTTGTGGTGATTCTATAGATGCTACGGTAACACAACCACTACAGTAATTGATCTGCTGTGGTGATTCTACAGTTGTTATGGTAACAACAACTATATCAATATAAGCAAATGAGCCAATAGTGTAGTTTTCTACAACCATATTGCATATTATACTACAATACACCACACTTTACTATAGTAAAACTAAAGTTTACTCCAGTATGCATCACAGTTTATGAGTTCTTTATAGTGAATACTACAGCATGCTGGAGCATTCATTAACAAAGGGTTGTAGGTACAATAATATTCATTCATTCATTCATTCATTTTCTCTTTAGCTTAGTTCTTTTATTAATCAAGGGTCGCCACAGTGGAATAAACTGCGGATGTCCTTCCAGCTGCAACCCATCACTGGGAAACATTCATACACACTCATTCACACTCATACACTACGGCCTATTTAGCATACCCAGTTCACCTAAACCACATGTGTTTGGACTTGTGGGGGAAACCGGAGCACCCAGAGGAAACCCACACCAACACGGGGAGAGATCCTATAGTATTTACAGTATAATACACTTTAATTTAGCATTACTATAGTATTGTTTTTTCATGTGGGAAATCAAGCCCTGCTCCACATTTCTCATTGAATATCGTGTTTGACACAGAGATATGGCACATTACAGAACTATAATGAACAGTGAATGCCGTTTGAACAGATTGCTCACAGATCTATGACAAATTACTTTAGCGTACAATTTACTGCGCTGCAAATTTGTATTTGCAGGAATTGTTCAGCGAATGCGATAAAACAATATTAGAAATGATGGTGATAAATGTGAAGTTGCTGTTTGTCAGCGTTTCTGCTCATCATCTGCATTTTTTGTCCATCCAGCTGAATGAAAAACACTCCAAATATCACATCTATCATGCGGCGTGTCAGATCGTGTGAGGATCGCGGCGTCCTCTCCTGAACGCACTAGACTGGCAGAAACGCTCTTTAATCAAATGTCAGAGCTTTCATCTTCCACTGTAACATTCAATTAAAACCCGCTGACAACTGTGTTTACCTCTCCATTCACTCATTCATCTGTATGGATGTTGCGTTCAATAAAAACACAGCACTTGTATTATGTGCGCCGGGCCAATGTTCTGCAAGCGCTCATGATAATAAAGCAATATTTCATGCAAATAGAAAATCATGTCTGGTTATTTCACAGTTGTGTGAGTTCATTTTGAGAAATATACAATTCCCGCTTTGCATATACACTTCAAGCTCAGTCCAGTTTTGGGAAATGAGCTTTTATAAAGGTCACACCTTTTCAACCAGTAGGTGGCGACGTGTCATTGATTTTATTAGAGAATCGTTGAATGTTGAATCAAGAACAATTCAGGATTTGATCGACAGGTTAAATCATAGGTCTCAAACTGGATTCCTGGAGGGCCGCAGCTCTGCAGTTGAGCACCAACCCAAATAGTTGAGCACCAACCCAAACAGCTGATGTAACTAATTAAGGTGTTCAAGACCACTGGAGACTATTAAGCTGGTGTGTGTTGGAGCTGGTGGGAGATAAACTATGCAGAGCTGCGGCCCTCCAGGAATTGAGTTTGAGACCATTAGGTTAAATGGTGTTAATTTTTATGAGTCATTGAATCGCCCACTCAACTGATTCATTCAAAATCAAATCATGTGACTGTGTTTATGAGTGAGTCATTGAATCGCTTAGTCAACCAATTCTTTCAAGAACAAATCGAGTTACTATTCATGAGTCACTGAATTGTTTACTCAACTGATTCATTCTAAAAAAAACATTACATTTTTGTGAGTCATTGAATCGCTCACTCAATTTAATCATTCAAAAACACATCATGTGACTCTCTTTATCAGTAAATCATTGAATCACTCACTCAACCGATCCATTGTAGTCTTTATTCGTGAGTCATTGAGTCATTCTTTCAAATAACTCATTTAGGAACAAATTAAGTGACTGTATGAATCATTGAATCACTCAATCAACTTATTCGTTCATTCAAAAAATCATGCCATTCTGTTTATGAGTCAGTCATTAAATCATGTTACTGATTCATTCAAGATCAAACTATGTGACTGTATGAATCATAAAATCGCTTAACTTATTTATTCAAAAACAAACTATTTGAATGTATTTATGAGTGAGTCATTGAATCACTCTCTGTATTTATGAGAGTCATTGAATTGTTTACTCAATAATTCATTTAAGATCAAACTATGTCACTCTCTTTATGTGGGAGTCATTGAATCACTCACTCCACTGATTCCTTCAAGAGCAAATCATTTGACTGTCTGTATGAGTAAGTTATTGAATCATTCTTTCAAATGATTCTTCCAGGCACAAATTAAGTGAATGTATGAGTCATTGAATCACTTACTCAGATGATTCATTCAAGATCAAACTGTGACTGTCTTTTATTTCTGTGTTCATTCAAGAGCAAATCTTTGGACCTTTGGATTGAGTCATTGAAATATTTAAGACAGAATGAAATAAAGAAGGAGAGAATGCTAAACTAAACTGATCTAAAGGTCCCAAAACAATTTTTACCAGGACACTAAGTAATTAAAGATAAAAAAATTCAATAAATAAATAAGCATTAAAAAGTCTAGTAAAGTGTAAATAATGTGTACGACAGCTTTGACTTCAGATTACTACAGTAAATAATAGCTTTAATAATTCTAGAAACAGAGCTGTGATATTTAAGTCTGTTAGCCCACACACATTGATAATGGCACATGTAATGTGTATGATTGCAGCATATATGAACTGAAATAAATCATTAACCCTTCCCAGGACAGACACTAAGTAGGGTTTAACTCAGGATTTATAAATGCTGGCTAAGAAAAAAAAAAAAAATCACACACAGGGTTGTGCTAACAAATTCACCAGGGCAGGGACTGCTGTTTGTGATTAATGGCGAGGTCAGAGGCTGACAAGTGTTTTAATTTGATTAGACGGCCAGATAAAAGCGCAGTGAGGGTCATTTCTAAACGGGGTCCAGTGGGCCTCACTCTATAATCCCATTTCTAATTGTCAGCCGCTAAATAAAACACTCCTGCTGGATATATCACTCTCTGCAGGATTTTGCAAGACTTTTTCTGAGTTTTTGCGGCCTAATTACTGATTTAGCCGTGGCACATTTTTTGTGACATATTGGTGTCGCAGAGTGGCCTCAAACCAATAAGGTCACAGCTTCGAGTCCTGACTGGGTCAGTTGGTGTTTCTGTGTGGAGTTTGCATGTTTTCCCTGTGTTGGCGTGGGTTTCCCCCACAGTGCAAACACATTCGCTATGGGGGAATTGATTAACTAAATCGATGGGTGTGTATGGGTGTTTCCCAGAACTGGGTTGCAGCTGGAAGGGTATCAGCTGCGTAAAACATATGCTAGAATAGTTGGCCGTTCATTCCACTGTGGCGACCCCTGATAATAAATTGACTAAGCCGAATTAAAATTAATAAATGATTATATTATATTATATTGTATTATATTATATTATATTATATTATATTATATTATATTATATTATATTATATTTATTGTATTTATTATATTTATTATATTTATTATATTATATTATATTATATTATATTATATTATATTATATTATATTATATTTATTATATTATATTATATTATATTTATTGTATTTATTATATTTATTATATTATATTATATTATATTTATTATATTTATTATATTATAT
>NC_133191.1:470000-537500 GCF_049306965.1 Danio rerio
ACAGAGTTGACAGAAACAGAGTTGAGAATAAAAGAGTTTATAGTAACATACGATAGCAGAGTTCACGATAACAGAGTTGAGTTGACAGTAAAAGAGTTGACAATAATAGAGTTGACTCACAGAGTTGAGTTGATGCTACCAAAGATGACGATAACAGAGTTGACAGTTACAAAGTTGACAGAGAGAGTTGAAAATAACATAGTCGACTGTAACAGAGTTGATGATAACAGGGTTGACGGTATCATACGATAACAGGGTTGATGGTAACATAGTCGGCGGTAACATAGTCGACGATAACATAGTTGACGATGACTGAGTTGTCTGACGCAGTCGACGATAACGGAGTCGATAATAACAGAGTTGACGATAACAGAGTTGATGACAGCAGAGTTGACGATAACAGATGAAAATAGCAGAGTTGAGTTGACGGTAACAAAGTTGATGGTAACAGAGCTGACAATAACAGAGTTGACTGTAACAGAGTTGATAATAACATGGTTGACAGAAACAGAGTTGACGATAAAAGAGTTGGTGATGAGAGAGTTGATGGAAACAGAGTTAACAAAAACAATGTTGACCATGACAGAGTTGAGTTGAGGTTAATAGAGTTGACGAATAGAAATTTGACAGTAACAGAGTTTACAATAATAGAGTAGACGATAAGAGAGTTGATGGTAACAGGCTCATGGTCATTCTCAGGTGTTTGGTTATTGTCAGATAAAGGCACAGGTAAAGTAGTTCTGGCAGTTTTAGAACACATCACAGCTTCATATCCCTCCTCTGAATGATTAGAGTTATTATACAGCTACAACATTCAGAAATCACATCAAAACACAACAGAAGGAGGAGGAGGAGATGTGGAGGACACTAGTGCTACACACGAGAGACATTATAGGAGGACACACACCGGACAAACTCTCAAACACAACATCTGAACAGCGAAAACAGAGGAGAAGCACAATTATTAACTAACAGAAAAAAAAGCACCAAACCACCAGCTCAGATATTGCCCAATAATTCAACAGTCCATCATCAACTGACAAATGAAACCTTATAAGTGTTACTCGCTTTTACATTAAGTCTGTTTTCTGTGTTTGATTACAGTGGCGTTCATCAAATGCCTCCAAAATCCCGCTGATGGTCATGATATTGCATTAAGTGTATTTACAGTGTCAGAGATCAGCGATAACAGTAGCAGCTCGTCCACCGGCTGACGGATAAATGTATTAATATCAAACTAGCCGTGTTAGCAGTGCTAAATTCTGTAACCTTGCTCTTTTGTCATGTATTTTTTTCTCTCTTCATCAATGCATCGGCGAGCACTTCTCACACAGCGTTATGAGATAATAACATGCATAACTGTGAATACGCGAGCAGTAGTTTTAGTTTCCTCCAGAACAGTAAAGGTTACTCGTGTAAGGTGAGCCGACTTTTCTCCTAAACAAGCCTTTTTATAATTCATCAGAAGCGTTGACAGATGAGTTCTGCTGGAGAATATTAGAAAATGTCTCAAATCTCATATATATGCTAATAGTATGCTGAGACCGGTTGGGAGTGAGGTGGACTTTTTAATCTGCCCTGACCAGTGAGGAAAGTGGAGGAGACAAGTCATTGCACTCCACAATTTATGATCAAACAAGCCGACTGTATAAAAATCTGCACAGGATGCGGGACGGAGACATTTTCTCATTTAGCTCTTGTGTAATAACAAATAACAACAGCTCCCGCTTCGCTCCACGGCCCGGCCGCTGAATTAGTTTTCCCTTTGCCTTTTATTTATCCTCACATATATGTGTTATTCTTTACATGCATTGTGTTTTTGTGTTCGACATAACTGCACAGCCAGTTTAAAAGAGCGTTCTGTGCTAATCATTCATTTCTGTTGCTGCATAGATGTATGGATGAGTTTGACATGCATTATTGAAACTCTTGAGGAAATGTGTTTGTGTCACATCCAGGGTGAGTTTGGTTAACTCTGCTTAACTAGTGCATTATAATGATGCAGTGAATACAATATAATGCATTGCTGGAGACGATAACTAGGGTCAACAAGCTACTTCAAGTCAGAGAGTCCAACTTTGAAAGTAATTCAGTGTTAATAGAGCTACAATATGATGATTTCATTTCATTACAAGTTTCCTGTTTATTTAAAGACATTTTGTGAGGAAGATCTGCTATAGCTTTCTAGCAGAGATTGATCAGAGTTATAAAAAGTATGTGACTAGAATATAATTGCATTAATGATTTCATTTAGTTTCATTCTCTTAGAGCAGGGGTGCCCAAACGTTTTTGCATGAAGGGTTAAAAACTAAATATCACAGAGCAGGGTTCAACGCTAAGGATTTTTTTATACAGGTCCGATCGGGCCATTGGTTGAGATTTTTACTTGCCCTGCCAAAATTTTCACTGACCCCACCAAAAAAACTCAAAAGTTAATAGCTATTTTTTCGCGACATATTTTAAATAGTGGCAAAACTATGCCTGTGAATCTAGAATTTAAACATTTTAAATATGTTAATAAATGTATAATGAGCAAAATTCAAGGTTTTATGCAAATGAAAGAGCAGTATGAAAAATGTGCTGGTATTTTAATGCAATTCTAAATAATTTTTATAAAAATGGCTTGAAAACTGACAACTGTTTTTTTTATTTTATTTTTTTTTCAGTTTCTTAATTTTGTACCCATGTAATTGTCTGCTTCTAAGACTTTATAAACAGACGTTTTCTTTTAGCCTCATTGCTTAATTTTGCCGCCATGTTGCCATCTTTTCGCTGTACTGGTTGTTACCAGGTTACAAAAAAAAAAAAAAAACGTGCTCATCCTGTCTACTGTCCCGAGTGTCTTTCATGCTGGCCCCAGGCCACCGGGCAGTTCTTATTGTTGAGCCCTGCAGAGAGGCTGGGCCGAAGGTAAATACACCAAACTATTTCATATTAAAGTTGCCATGGGTAATTTACTAATTTAGTTCAAAGTCTTTACAAATCAATAAGAAACATTACTTTGAATCATACTGATGCAGTATGTGTGTATGTATATATATATATATATATTTTAATTTTTTTAATTATTACTTATTGCAAATAAAACTTAAACAGTCACATTTATAAAACTGTAAAGATCAATGCTGAATGCACTAAAGTAGAATCTGCCTTTGCCCACCGAAGTCTTTGAATTGTCTGTCCGTCGGGTGACCGTGTGTACATTTTACGCTAAATTACAGCATTAATGTGTGTGTGTGTGTGTGTGTGTGTGTGTGTGTGTGTGTGTGTGTGTGTGTGTGTGTGTGTGTGTGTGTGTGTGTGTGTGTGTCATATTTTGGTACATTTGAACAAATCAGATTTATTAAACAGATATATTTATTAAAAAGTACTTTGTCACCATCTTTAGAAAGACAATACATTTAAATTCAAGTGAAATAGTGCAAAACAATAACAAACAAATAAATAAATGAATAAATATAAATCAATTCAAAGGATAGATTTGTGAGGAATGTACTCATATAACCATCATAAAATAAAATCAAAAATAATGAACATAAACATTAAAATATAAAAAACAATAAAACATTATAATGAAAACTAATCAAATTAACATTGCAAATTAATTATTTTTCAAATATTTATCAAGTGATTTTTATTAGAGCAAGGCGTTTCTTTATTTGTTTGTTGTTTGTTTGCAGTATTTCCTCTTTTATCTTTCTTCTGAAGAGAACTCTTGTTTCTTTTACTTTTGCAGGAGTAAAACAAGTAAATAAAATAATAATAATGAAACTGCTGTGGTAAATATTATTAGCCCTATTTAGGATTAAGATTAAGCCCTCTGATTTTTCCCATGGACTGTCTACAGATTAAACATTGTTCAGTGTGTGGCTTGCCCAATTACCCTAGTGAAGCCTTTACATGTCACTTTGAGCTGAATACTGGTGTCTTGAAGAATATCTAGCCTAATATTATGTGCTGACAACATGATAATGAGAAAATAAATCAGTTATTAGAGATGAGTTATTAATACTATTTTGTTTAAAATATATATAAAATTACTTATATTAAAATATGAAAATATTATATATATATATATATATATATATATATATATATATATATATATATATATATATATATATATATATATATATATATATATATATATATATATATATTATTTTTTATTTTATTTTAAAATTTTAATATATGATAAACAAATATAAACAGAAAAGGGCTAAAAATTCTGTCTTCAACTATATTTAATAATTTAAACACTATTGTATTTTTTTTTTTGACATAGATACTCTTCTGACTACACATAAAGTACACACACAGTACATCTGAAAGCAACAATAATCAACAGTCTGTAAGCAAAACGAGGCTTGATTTTCTTTCTCTCTTTCTTTTTGTTTAGTGTGAAAGATGCGCCCTTCACTCCCTTCCAGAGAAGCTGAGCGCTTTATGCAAAACAGTACACTAAAAATGATACCATAATCAGTCAGAGGAGGCGATTCCCTGCTCTATTGGAGCCTGTGATGAAGTATTAATGGTTGGTAGCCGGTGCTTTATTTCTCCTAAATTACACGTGTCAAAGATAAAGGCATTGTTTAGACTGCTCCAGGAAAATAAGGGCGAGGGGAAAAGTTTGGAGGAGATTACAGTACAGTACAGGAAAGCTTTGGAGTTTTCCTAAAGTCATTCATTTTGACTTTTTATAAGCTTATTACATATTGTATACATATACACTAACTGGCCACTTTATTAGGTACACCTTACTAGTACCATGTTGCACCCTAAATTGCCTTCAGCACTCCCTTAATCCTTTTCGGCAATGACTAGGCAACGTTTCTCCAATCTTCTATTGTCCAGTTTTGGTGAGTCTGTGTGAATTGTAGCCTCAGTTTCCTGTTCTTAGCTGACAGGAGCGGCACCCGGTGTGCTCTTCTGCTGCTGTAGCCCATCTGCCTCAAGGTTGGACGTGTTGTGTGTTCAGAGATGCTCATCTGCAGAGCTCGGTTGTAACGAGTGCTTATTTGAGTTACTGTTGTGTGTATATATACACCCTGTTTTGAAAACAACTATTTGTATGTTATATTTCTCATTGAATATAGGTCATATTTTGGTGCAAATTGTTTTATTAAACAGACATCCTTATTAAATATATTATTTTAATATATTTATATTTTAATTATTAAATTTAATTTAATATTTTAACTTAACTTAATTTAAATGCATGTGAAATATTGGAAACAGATTACAAACTACAAATTTCAACAAAAAATTATACAATTTATTTTTTGTTTCTATTGAATTTTGCTCTTTTTATTCAACATAAATTTGGCTGCACTCATTTTGGAAC
Organism: Danio rerio; assembly: GCF_049306965.1. Classification (NCBI taxonomy): domain Eukaryota; kingdom Metazoa; phylum Chordata; class Actinopteri; order Cypriniformes; family Danionidae; genus Danio; species Danio rerio. The sequence goes on from NC_133191.1 coordinate 475,345, forward strand.
AAGTTATTTTGCTAGATTAGCCCTATCTGATGTATATCCACAAATGTAATATTGTAAAGTTTCCTATAGGGAATATATTAATTTGAATGAGTGATTTGTAAGGCACTCGTATATGTTGAGCACTGTATTATATAAAAAAAATAATAAAAAATACACTCACCGGCCACTTTATTAGGTACAGCTGGCCACCTGCTTGTTAACGCAAATTTCCAATCAGCCAATCAGAGAATGGTGCAAAAAAGAGAAGACATCCAGTTTGTGTGCCACATTTGAATAGTAGGGTCAGAATTTGTACTCAAATGTCCTCCACAGTCCCCAGAGCTCAATCCAATAGAGCAGCTTTGGGATGTGGTGGAACGGGAGATTGGCATCATGGATGTGCAGCTGACAAATCTGCAGCAACTGTGTGATGCTATCATGACAATATGGAGCAAAATCTCTGAGGAATATTTCCAGCAGCTTGCTGAATCTACAACACCAACGATTAAGGCAGTTCTGAAGGCAAAAGGGGGTACACGGTACTAGTATTAGGTGTACCTAATAAAGTGGACGGTGAGTGTATAAACATTATAATAAAAAATAAAAAAGAGAGGAAAAAGTTTGGAGGGGAATACAATATCAGACAGCGCTGGAGTTTTCCTGAACGCTCATGCTGATCATATACATTCATTCTGACTGTCATGAGCTTGTTGTTTGACGAGCAGCTTCTCTTATGGCTTTATTCTGTGTGGAGGATCACATTTGGCGTAGTTGCTTTTTTATTCTCCTTCGGGTGTTTAGTGTCATGGTAAATCTGCGAGGTTATTTAGGTATAAACCCCTGAGTGCTTACTGGAGCCTGTGGATCTCATGACCTGTCAGGATTAATGCGGCAGCAATGAAATTAGTGTGGACATTTCAAGCTTTTCCGCAATTCTATCAAATCCCTACACCTGTTCCCTTTCAGGACGGCATTAGCGCTGGATGCTATTGAGTGTTGAAGAAGCTGCAGAGTTTTGCTGATGTTTTTTTTCAGCAGTGTTATTTGATTAGCACACACTTCCTGCTGAGGAAACACTCGACGGATACACACAGAGTATTATTGCACATGATTATGGTTTTTTTTTGGTTAATGCAGGAGAAGTAATGGAAAGTGTCTGGTCTGCTTAGTCTGAGCAGCGGTCAATTATCTGAGAGCTGATGGAAACCTTGTATTATCACCAGCTTGGAAATTAACAACATGTGTAAGATTTAGTGTTCATTTATTTCAGGTTGCATTGAATGCATGTGGCATGACAGCGTCGGCACTTATGTGTTTTATCATCAGTAAAACACTTGAAACTGTGCATTTAAATGTAAGATCTGCTCATCAAGTAGAGTTGAAGTCAGAATTATTCGCCCCCGTTTGATTTTTATTTTTAGTTTCTTCTCTTATGTACAGTACATTTTGTATATTTCCTAAATGATGTTTATCAGAGCAAGGAAATGTTCACAGTACGTCTGATAATATTTGTTCTTCTGGAGAAAGTCTTATTTGTTTTATTTTGGCTAGAATAAAAGCAGTATAATATATATATATATATATATATATATATATATATATATATATATATATATATATATATATATATATATATATATATATATATATATATATATATATATTTTTTTTTAACACCTCTGTGGTGTTGATATTTTTTGTTACTCAGCCAGTGTTCATGGGTCTGGTGGACCCGCTAGAGTTTTGGCTTTCCTAATTAACACTATCAAACTATTTTATGTTAAATTACTCAACAAATGTTTACTTAATCCCAATTACAAACTATATGAACAACAAACATGGTTATTTTTTCCCCTTTACCTTTGTTAGATCATATTGATGAATTAATGTGCTTCTCGTTTTTTTAATAATGTTATGAAAAAAATTAAACCCACAGATTAGTTTTTTCATATTGTTCCCACCATGGTCAGCTTTCTCTTTAGAAGCTCCTGTCCTAGCTTGTGTGAGATAAAATAAATTGTCACATGTGATATTATGTCCTGGTGACGCAGTGGCGCAGTAGGTAGTGCTGTCACCTCACAGCAAGAAGGTCGCTGGTTCTAGTCTCAGCTGGATCAGTTGGCATTTCTGTGTAGAGTTTGCATGTTCTCACTGCGTTCGTGTGGGTTTCCCTTGGGTACTCTGGTTTCCCCCACAGTCCAAACACATGCGGTACAGGTGAATTGTGCGGGAATGTAAGAGCAGACAGTGTTGATAGTTGATTTTTTAACAATGTTGCAGAACTTTATGTGGGAGCAGGAGGGGGAGGGGAAGAAAACAGCAGCACCAGAAAGGGGGAACACAGAGTGTGGGAACACTGGACTTCCACTTTCAACACTTTTATTAGACCTGGGTTTAGTGGACCCGAACACCTTGTATGTAATGTAAATGCGTGGGGGGAGGTACATTTATGCGGTCATTGAAAATTCGTTCATATGGCATAGAAAATATACCAAAAGCCAAAATATGCCAAAGCCAACGAATTTCAGGTTGTAAAAATAATTAATTGTTTCATTTTTCTTTTGGAAAAAAACTGGTCTTTGCACCTTCCCAGTCAGTGCAGACCACAGACACCTGCATCGTGACATGCTGAGTTTTTTTCTTTAATTCATCATGCAGTATGAACTTCTATTAAAACAACACTCTTCCAGCAGTTCATAGTTGCATCCAGTGTCTGGTTGGCCACTGGGGGCGTCCATGAAATGTTCCAGAATGAAAGTGAAAGTGCCAAACTGCAGTTAAAGTCGACAAATTAAAAATGAAACACCCAAAATAACATGAAACTCTGGAGGAAATGCGGAGAGTGCGATGACATTAATCGAATTGTGTGGCATAAGATATAAAGCAGGATCATGAAAGGAACATTCAAAAAGCAACTCATGCAAACACCTTAATCCAGGGATGCACACACTCAGTCCTGGAGGGCCGGTGTCCTGGAGAGTTTAGCTCCAACCCTAATCAAACACACCTGAAGCAGCTAATCAAGCTCCTACTAGAAATGTCCTGCAGGTGTTTTGAATCAAGTTGGAACTAAACTCAGGAGGACACCGGCCCTCCAGGACTGAGTTTGTTCACCCCTGCCTTAATCTTATATTGTCTTAATTAGATTAAGGCAAATACTTGGATTACTGATGTCCATGTTAATATATTGAGTGTTGTAAACTACATGCTAATGACGACTCAATCAGGACTTTAGGACGACAGGCTGCGGAAGTGATCCAGGACACTCGTCAGGGTTTCGATAATTACCACCTGATTATCTGGAAGTGACAATTTAGTTTTCTTTAATTCAATGCTTTATGCACAAAAGGTTTCATGCCATAATTTTTCACATACATTTAATTAGCATATTTGGAGGGAAACATGATGGATTCGGTAAACAGCAACTCGCTGAACTATGTTTGTTATGAGGAAATGTAGTTGCTTGAAGATGGCTTGGAAACTTTGTTTAGAAATTGACAATTTTGCTCTCTTTGACTGAAAGATGGAAACTGATGTTTGGTGCAGTTTTCCAATTTTGCATTTAAGTCAAATTTGCATATGTGTATGGAAACCTAACTGACACGGTTTGCTCTATTTGTTTACATTTGGGGTCAGTTTATCAGGAAGTGACGCATTAATAAAACAAATGTGCATATTTGAAACACAGCTGATGACTCTTTGCTAACTCTAAATCTCATCTTCATGTTGAAACCCAGCTAGTGATTGTCAGTTGTCGATCTGTCAGTGTTGTAAACCACATGCTAATGGAGACTCAGACAGGACTTTAAGCAGACAGGCTGATGTGTCCGTCTCCAGGACACTCGTCAGGGTTTTGTCAGGACTGATTTGCGGGTGTTAAAGTGTATGTGGTCAGGGAATCAGACGCTCTCCATCTCCTGTCCGGCTCTCTATCGTCTCCATCTCCTCCCGCATTATAGGGAGAATTCAATGATGATGAATGAGGCGGCCGCGGGACCAGGACACCTCGCTTTTCCAGGTTGGGAATTGGTTAAGTACTTGTGCCGCGCTTTGACCTCATAATCGCTCGTAGCCCTTCGGCCGCTTGATTTATAAACTAGCTGGTGATTAATGCTTTTTTAAGTGGTGCAGGCACCGCTGGGACGCCCGGACCGAATCACACACACACACACACACACACACACACACACACACACACACAGATCAGGGCTTCATGTCACGCCACCATGCTGGGACAATAGCGGCTGGCGGTTTGTGTAGCTTCGGTCCGTCACATTCACACAGGCCATAAATCAGTGTCCTGTAAGCTGCTTTAGAGTAGTGAAGTGATGGTTTTCTCTTTGATTTATTAGACAGAAACATCGCTTTACTATCAAATGTTTTATGAAATATTGCAGTTTTGTTTATTACAGCTAATTTGCATATTTGCATGGGAACACACAGCGGAAACAGAAAGTATTCAGATCATCTATCATCTTTCACTCTGTTATATTGTAGCCATTAGCTAAAATCATTTAAGTTCAGTGTTTTCCTCTTTAATGTGCACACAGCAGCCCATACTGACAGAACAACACAGAGTTGTTGACATTTTTACAATTATATATATATATATATATATATATATATATAAATATATATATATATACAYATATATATATATATATATATATATATATATATATATATATATATATATATATATATATATATATATATATATATATATATATATATATATAGAAATATAGAAATATCACATGGTGCTAACCCTGCTGAAAAATCCAGCTTAAACCAGCCTAGGATGGTTGACTGGTTTTAGCTGATCGACCAGGCTGGTTTTAGAGGGGTTTTGGTTTTAGCTGGTCACTTTCCAGCCTGACCAGCTAAAACCAGGCTGGAAATGGCTGGAAACCAAACTGGAAGTGGCCAAAACCCCTCTAAAACCAGGCTGATCGACCAGCTAAAACCAGCCAACCAGCCTAGGCTGGTTTAAGCTGGATTTTTCAGTAGGGAAGTAATCAGAGTCTTTGCTGTGACACTCATATTTGACTGAGGTGCAGTCCATTTCTTCTGATCATCCTTGAGATGCTTTTACACCAGGGGTCACCAAACTTGTTCCTGGAGGTCCGGTGTCCTGCAGATTTTAGCTCTAACCCTAATCAAACACACCTGAACAAGCTGATCAAGGTCTTCCTAGGTATACTTGAAACATCTAGCCAGGTGTGTTGAGGCAAGTTGGAGCTAAACCCTGCAGGGACACCGGCCCTCCAGGACCGAGATTGGTGACCCTTGTTCTACACCTTTATTTGAGTCAAGCTGGGTTGGATTATACTGATTGGACTTGATTAGGAAAGCCACACACCGGTCTATATGAGACCTCACAGCTCACAATGCACGTCAGAGCAGGTGAGAGTCATGAGGTCAGAGGATCTGCCTGAAGAGCTCAGAGACTCAGGTGTGGCAAGATCTGGCCAAGGGCAAACACACGTCTGCTGCACTGAAGGTTCCTCAGAGCACAGTGGCTTCCATGGAAGACAGTTGGAGAAAATCAATGAGCACTGCTGCCCTCCACCAGTCAGGGCATCATGGCAGAGTGGCTCGACGTGAAGTTTGCTAAAAAGGACTCCATGATGGTGAGAAATAAGATTCTCTATTGTGATGAGACCAAGATAGAACCTTTTGGTCTTAATTCTAAGCTGAATGTGTGGAGAACAGCAGGCACTGCTCACCATGCCTAATACAGGCCCAACAGTGAAGCTTGGTGGTGGCAGCATCATGCTGTGAGGGTGTTTTTCAGCTGCAGGGCGACTGGTTACAATCGAGAGAAAGATGAGCAAGTACGAGGATATCCTGGACACAAACCTCCTCCATAGTGATCAGAACCTCAGACTGGGCTGAAGGTTTACCTTCCAACAAGACCATGACCCTAAGCACAGCTTCAATAGCAAAGGAGGGGCTTCACAACAACTCTCTGACTGTTCTTGAATGGCCCAGCCAGAGCCCTGATTTACATCCATTTGAGCGTCCCTGGAAAGACCTAAAAATGTCTGTCCACCAATGTTTATCATCCCACCTGACAGAACTGGAGAGGATATGCAAGGAGGAACAGCAGAGGATCCCCAAATCCAGCTGTGAATAAACTCATTGCATCTTTCCCCAAAAACACTCATGGTTTTAGACCAGTGGTCCCAAACTCAATTCCTGGAGGGCCACAGCTCTGCATAGTCTATCTCCAACCACCTCCAGCTCACACCTGCTTAATAGTCTCTAGTAGTCCTGAAAGCACCTTGATTAGTTGGATCAGCTGTTTCTGATTAGGCTTGAAGCAGAACTGTGCAGAGCTGCGGCTCTCCAGGAATCCAGTTTGAGACCTGTGCTGTGGATCAAAAGGGGGCTTCTGCTAAATACTGAGCAAAGGGTCTGAAAACTCAGGACCATGTGATGTTTCAGTCTTTCCTCTATCGTCTTTCCTTTTTAATAAATCAGCAAAATGTCAACAAATAAATCAAATTTGCACAGTTAGACGGAAACACAGCTAATGATGCTGTTTGCTCAAGATTTGTTGATCTTTGGCACAAGTTTATCAGGAAGTGACCATCTTATTCTCTTTGCCTCATCGGATGAAAACTGAGCTTTATTCCCAAATGTTTTATGTGATATTACAGTTTTCCTCATAAATCTATCCGCATGTTGACAGAGCTGGTGACCCTGTTCAATATTTGCTGATTTGCTACCAGAACATCAGGGCATGATGAGTTTGTTGTCTTTGACTCATTGGATGCACTGTGCTTTATTCACACACAGTTTTATGCATTTTTATAATTCACAATGTTGCACATGAATCCAATTTGGATTTTTGATGGAGACATGATGTATTCGGGAAACACCAAAACACAAAACTTAAACCAGCACTGATGACTTTATTCTCTTTAACTGATTGGATGCAAATCTGAATCGAGATATTCCATTGGTTAAGTACTTGTGCCGCACTCATAATCACTCGTAACCCTTCGGCTGCTTGATTTATAAACTAGCTGTTGATTAATGCTTTTTTAAGTGGTTCAGGCACCGCTGGGACGCCCGGACTGAATCACACACACAAACATCAGGACAATAGTGGCTGGCGGTTTGCGTAGCGTGGGTCCGTCACATTCACGCAGGCCATAAATCAGTGTCCTGTAAGCTGCTTTAAGACGTCCTGACAGGGGCTTGTTAAGAGCGTTTGCTGCAGCTCTGGTCATGTGATTGGAGGAACAGGTGCACGACCCAGAATGCACTGCTCTCATTATGGCTCGTCATCAGACATGCATGCTGTCGACTCCAATTCAAACACACAGGGCTGTCATTTATTACCGAGTCAGTCCTAGAGTTATTTATGATAATAATAATTATGATAATAATAATAATTATATATATATATATATATATATATATATATATATATATATATATATATATATATATATATATATATATATATATATATGCATATATATATATATACATATATATACATATACATATATATATATATATATATATATATATATATATATATATATATATATATATATATATATATATATATATTTTTTTTTTTTATTATTATTATTATATTATAAAAAATATTTGAGTTTTAGTTTATTTTATATTTGAGTTTGAATAAATAATTCATAATTTAGACAAAATTATAAGTGTATTTTTAAAATAAGTGTGCAATGGCAATAGTTTGTTTATTTTAAATCTCTTAATATGCATATTGCTTGTTTAAATGCAAAGCTATACATGCACATTTTAATTCAATATGAGTAATTGATTTGATGATTGTTTTTGCTAGTGCAGAGCAATGCTAAAATCAATTGTGTAATTGCTAATTCATTACCTAAATTGAATGAATACATTATAAGTTACTTTTTTCGATATTAGTTCATGTGACATCTAAACTTTTCAGAACGCTTTAAATAAAACACATGATGGTTAATAAATGTATCTTTAAATACTATAAATATGATCTATAATTTAAGACACAATTATTACCCCTCCTAGGGAATATCAAAGAAAGGCTAATAATTGTCTTTTTAAAAATATTTAAACTTAATTGTATTTAATTTTTATATTTTTAAAATGTAATCTTTTCATTTGCACAATAAAAATAATTGATAATTGTGTTTTTGAATACAATACAGATTATATATAATTTAGGAATAATTTTATATAATTATTATCCTTCCTCAGATTTTTTATTGATTGTTTATCACTATTGCCTCACAACAAGAAGGTCACTGGTTCAAGTAAAGCATGGAATATTTGGCGGTTCATTCTGCTGTGGCAACCCCTGATTAATAAAGGGACTAAGCCAAAAAGAAAATGAATGAATGAATGAATGTATATTATATTATATTATATTATATTATATTATATTATATTATATTATATTATATTATATTATATTATATTATATATAGCTTGGTCAGTTGGTGTTTCTGTGTGGAGTTTGCATGTTCTCCCCGTGTTGGTGTGGGTTTCCTCCGGGTGCTCCGGTTTCCCCCACAGTTCAAACACATGAGCTATAGGGGAACTGATCAACTAAACTGGACATAGTGTATGAGTGTGTGTGTGTGTGTGTGTGTGTGTGTGTGTGTGTGTGTGTGTGTGTGTGTGTGTGTGTGTGTGTGAATGAGTGTGTATGAGTGTTTCCCAGTACTGGGTTGCAGCTGGAAGGGCATCAGCTGCATAAAACATAATGTATATGGACTAGTTAGTGGTTCATTCCGCTGTGGCGACCTCTGGAATAGAAACTAAGTCAAAGGAAAGTGAATGAATGAAGTAATTGACGTTGTATAATAAAATAATAATCAGTCATGTTATGAATTGTTTTAAATTACATTTATAATCTTTTAGAACCTTAACATGACCCATTTCTATTCCGGAATAATAATAAAAAATCTCATAAGGCCTATTAATTGTGCCTTAAATAATTTATAAAAGCTTTATTGTTGTTTAATTTTCACGTATTTTCTTCAACATGTGACCTTTTCAGTGTGGAAGAGCGTCCGGATGGTCCTGCGGAGAGCAGCGGGAGTGTAAAGTTAGTTGGACAGCAGCTTAACTTTCCTGTTTTCTGGCTTCAGGCCTGAGATTGACAACTCACTTTAGAGTTTCTCAGCGCGTGTGCATTCGCTGAGGAAATGTGTTTGGACTCTCTCTCTCTCTCTCTCTCTCTCTCTCTGGGAGGCTGCGTGCTGTTCGCCGCTACACTGGAAATGGCAGTGTCAATTAAATATCACTTTCAATTTCCCTGTTTTATGATCCCTCCACTACTAAGCACCAATAATCCCGGCCCTCCTACCTTGTCACCGAGATGATTGATTACACTTGTCTCTCCCTATATAGAGACATTTACATGAAAATAAGGGAAAGCGGGCCTTTTGTTTGCATGGAGCCGAATCAGAGGAAGCAATTGAAAATTTGATATTCACGCGCGGAGCTGAGGTGATAATAACCTGGCTGTTGGGAATCGGACACGTTTGGCTGGATCTGTGTGGAGAGAGACACTGTGGGGACCGCTGTAGATTTTATTAAGCGCGTAAAATGATTTTCCCCCCGTCGTGACAGAAAGCACACGTCGTCTGAGCTAACATAATAATCTCTGGCTTTTACGTGTCTCACGGCGGATTTTTGTCCTTCTGCAATCGAGCCGTTTTGGATTAAATGAAAGCGTACTCATGCCTAACAAAGCTCTGCTGATGGTCTATACGCCGCAGATATGATTATGTAATCAAATCCTGATCAAATGTGTCGCTGCGCTGCTGACAGAACTGTGTGTGTGTGTGTGTGTGTGTGTGTGTGTGTGTGTGTGTGTGCTGGCTTTAGTTTGGCTTTAGTGCAGTGGTGACTGAAATCTAATATTGCAGAGAGTCTGTCATCAATCATGGGCTCTAACCTGACGTCCCTCTGCTGTTTTCAGGGGCCACTGCTGTACTTTAGTGACTGCGGGGCCGATCTGCAGGTTAATGTGTGTGTGCACACTGGAGCAGGTGCTGGAGCTGCTCACACACCAGCACTGAGGGGCCCGGGGCTTGGTGGAGCCCCACTGATCAACCAGCTGAGGGCCACTGACCCATACACACACACACACATGAACTAGCACACAAACATACATGCACACATATACCCAAACATGCATGCAGAACTGTACAGACTGCAAATCTCTGCAAAACGTTTTCTAAGAGAACATTGTTTAATCTGGTGCCTTACCAACATTTTCAAAACATTGCTAGATTGTTCTTGTTCATTGTTTTGGTTGGGGAAATGTGAATATTCATTGGATATAACATTGAAATGTTTTCTTTAAAACAGTAACACAACCTGTCGGGAATAGTTGAGAGAACGTTCCCTTCTAGCTGGAAGCCATGTTTTGCAGTGCATTGCTACTGAAGCATGTTTTTAACATTAGAGAAATCTATAGTTTTGGAAAAAACTCACAAAACCTCCTATTATTCCAAATCAGTGCAGTTACAGAGACGTTTACCAGCTCTGTCTGTCTGGACTCTGCATCAGAGAATCTGCGGATGCTCCTGATATTCTGCCCTCTGTGTGTCCGTGTTCCTCATTACCACCTCCAGAGAGAGACAAAGCACACCACACAACACAGCACAACAACCTGGACACTGTCCCCTGATAAGAGGACGGAGAAGACAAATGCAGAGCTAATTTAATTAAGCGTCTTTCCAGAGCTGGGGCTGTGAGCGGGCGTTGTGGGATTCTCTGGGAGCTGATGAGATTGTACGGCAGTGTGCAATAAGACTCTCTTAATCTTTAATGGGACGCTTCATCTGCTCTTTCAATATTATTGCACACAGGAGGCTGTCTCGCGCTGGTCAATTTGAAGACCGTCGCTCCTCTTAATATCCCTTCACACACGACCAACTCGCTAATTGTGTTTACATCCATGTGATGATTGTCATTTTCATAGAGCTCTTATAATGCATTTGTGTACAAAGGAATGCATGTGTGTTTCATTTTTTATCAAGGGACAACTTTTAAAAGTTATAAAATATATAAATTAATGATACATGACTGGGTAGATTTGAACTGGGGGTACCATCATTAAGAGTTGAAAATAATTGCGTCATAAGATATTCATTCATTCATTCATTATTCCTTCGGCTTAGTTTCTACTTCAGAGGTGGCCACAGCGGAATGAACTGCCAACTATTCTAGCATATGTTTTTTTTTTTTTTTTTTGCTGCAGATGCCCTTTCAGCCGCAACCCAGTACTGGGAAACACCCATACACACTCATTCACACATACACTACAGCCAATTTAGTTAATCAGTCTTCCTATATCGCATGTGTTTGGTCTGTGGGGGAAACCAGAGCACCCGGAGGAAACCAACACAGGGAGAACATGCAAACTCCACAGCCCAAACACATGTGCTATAGGGGAATTGGGTAGACTAAATTGTCCATATAGTGTATGAGTGTAAATGGGAGTGTAAAGCAAAAAAAATAAATGTAAAATAAAAATAATTAAATATGCATATAATGTAACAAAATAAATAAATAAATATATAAATAAATAAATAAATAAATGTAAAATAAAAATTAATAAATTATAATGTGTATAAAATAAATAAATGAATGTGTATCTATTATAACAATATAAATAAATAAACAAACAAAAAATAAATAAATGAATAAATAAATGTAAAACAAAAATAAATAAATAAATAAATGAATGAATAAATAAATGTATATATAAAAAAACAAAATATAACAATATAAATAAGTACAAAAATAAATAAATAATTAAATATAAAATAAAAATAAATAAACAAATGCAAAAAAATGAATAAATATGTATAAAATATAAATAAAAATAAGTATATAAATAAATAAATTATTAATTAATGCAAAATAAAAAATGTATACAATATAATAACTTAAAAACATAAATAAATAAATAAATAAATACGTATATAATACAGCAATATAAATAAATAAATAAACAAACAAATGAATGAATGATTTAATTAATTACTAATTAAATAAATAAACTTAAAATAAAAATTTATGAATAAATATGTATATAAATAAAAAATAAAGAAAGAGAAAAATAAAACTAATTAAAAATATGTATATAAATAAATAAATAAATAAGTACAAATAAATAAACACATGTGTATATAAATAAATAGATAAATAATATAATTAAACAAATACATATGTATATAATATAACAATATAAATAAATAAATAAATAAATAAATAAATAAATAAATAAATAAATGCAAAATAAAAATGAAATGTATATAATATAACAACGTAAACAAATAAATAAATAGCGTCACTGTAGCGCAGTGGGTAGCACGATCGCTTCACAGCAAAAAGGTTGCTGGTTTGAGTCTCGGCTGGGTCAGTTGGTGTTTCTGTGTGGAGTTTGCATGTTCTCCCCATGTTGGTGTGGGTTTCCTCTGGGTGCTCTGGTTTTCTCCACTGTCCAAACACATGCAGGAATTGATGAACTAAATCGGCCTAAGTGTAGAAGTGTGAATGCAGGAGTGTATGGGTGTTTCCTAGTGTTGGGTTGTGTCTGGAAGGGCATCCGCTGAGTAAAACATGTGCTGGATAAGTTGGTGGTTGATTCCGCTGTGGCGACCTCTGAATAATAAAGGAACTAAGCTGAAAAATAAATGAATGACTGAATCTGTCAGCAAGAGTTTTGGACAGATGCGTATATAAAACACAGAAAACTAATAGTACCCCGGTGTTTCCCAGTGATGGGTTGCAGCCTACTGTTCCTCATAAAGCTGTGCTCGTGTGTGTCTAGCATTAGTGTGTTTTACGGAGCTGCGTTTGCGTTGTTGTTTTGCATTTGCATTTCCGCTGATAGCAGCCGCTACGATAGGAATGCAGATAGATATATGAGGCCTGCTCTTTCAGCGTCTAAGTAAGAGTAATATGCAGATACGCAGCTCTGTGACAAAGTGGAGGAGGAGGAGAGAGATAATGGCAGGAATCAGATAGCGAGCGCAGGTATTTCTCAAACGGAGCTCCGTCTCGCGATAGCCCATGCATATATGGAAAACAGCAGATTAGCCCAGCCAAATCTCCTCATGCCCCTCTGAAGTCCTTTGTGGATTCACAGAGGGTAGGGGACTAAGCCGCAGAGCATGTTTACATTGCTTGTATGAGTATCGTTGTCCAATAAGTCCTGTCTCCCATGGTCTGCACTTAAACAAGGTCAACCCTGCGAGGAAACAAATGAGAAGTCCCGTATCACGCTTTGAACGCTCTGTGTGCGAGCGGCGATAAGCGCAGCGCTAATACCGCGCGTAAGGCACTAATAAACAAACACTGGCCAAAATTGCTTGAAAGGAAGCAGCGATGCGTAGGCTGAGGCTGAGTCTGAATGGCTTAATCTTCCCTTACTTTACATTCCCATTCAAGATCGGGTGTTAAACAGGGAAAAGATCGCGCATGTTTTCCTTTCTTAGTTCCTCCCACCAGAATCAAATCTGTCCTTTCTTTTGGTAATTTATTTATTTTTTCCAGGAGATTACAGCGCACATTTTGGTGTTTTTTTTTTCAGTTTTATTTTGTCTACACGGGATATGCGATTGTGCTCCCGTGTTGGAGTTTCCTCAACAAAGAGCTGGTCTTTGAGTGAATCTAAAAGCATTTGTTTAAAGCAGACCTGGGAGTCGCGGTGTTTTAATTTGGGATTTGTCATAGGAGGGTGGTTTAGGGCTCTCTGCGTGAACTGAGTTTGGTTAAATAGCTTGCATTGTTTCTGCTAATGTGTCATGCTGTGAGATGCGAGTGAAACACTCTGCACTTTGACTGTACAAACACTGCACGAGTACAGCTTCAAGTTTACAATGAAGCACAGTTAGATCACTCCTTCCTAAGGACTACGGTGCAGTCTTGAACTCCTGAACATGTATGTTTAATTAGTCTGAGGGAGGATATCTGCAATTGTTAAACTGATTTAAAAAACCTGTAGATATGAGAACGCTGGAGTCCATGCAGAAACTATTGCAGTTCACGTTACTGATACGATTATAGATTAACTGTGGTATGTACATCTTGTTTTGGATTCCAAATGCACTGCTAATCAGAGGTTTGCTTAGATTTAGGGGAAAGGGGGAGTTTAGGGTTATAATGGTTAAAGAGTTGTATATTTAGGGTTCGAGTTTTGGCATACTTGTCTAACGTTAGATTGTAGGGGAAGTTTTTGTAATACACACTGAAAAAAAATTTCAGAGATGATTGCTTGGATTTACTAATTTTTATTTTTTATGTTAAGTGTCTGTAAACTATTTATTTGGGCTGAATTTAAACTAACAAATTAAGTTGAATTTTATTACATTTAATTTGTTTGTTTAAATTTAACACAAATAAATTGTTTGCAACAGTTCTGCAGACATCAATTTTTTTCAGTGCACCTGATTCACACAGGGTGTCAGTGCCAGCGCTTCCTATTCACTTTAAATGGGTGATGTCAGGCATTGCCGAACTGCGCTTTAGTGGTGTTGCTCGCTGCAGAAGTAGGAATTTCTCAACTTTTTTAAACTTTCAAGCACGAACAGATGTGTGAGCTAATTAGATCGCTTTATGCAAATACACCAGCTCATAGTAGCCGATTGCAGACTGATTTTATTGGCTGACTCTGCTATGACAATCGTCAACTTCAGACACGCCCTCTGTCAAGTGTTGACGCTGAAGCCTCGTCTGAATCAGGCATTACAGGTATTGGTAGGTCCACACGGAACCTGCGAGCGCAGAATTGCGGCGATTTCTGCAGATTTTTAGCCTATTATTAATTCTGTTTATTTACTTGAGTAAATGTGTATGTCTGAATTTATTAGTTTTTATTCAGTTATTTATTACTTTTTATTTCATATGTTAAGGTTTTAGTTATGATACTCTGCTGGATACTCCCAAAATAATTCTGCAGATATCCGCAGATTTTTACCATTTTTCTCAGCAGAAATAGCAAAAAACGTCTGCAGATTCCGTCTGGCCCTGGTTATAGGATTAGGTTTTTGTTAAATTATGATTAAGGTTAATAAACTTAAGCTACTGTAAGTCTTAGGGTTAGGGTTTATACCAGGTGTTAGGGTTATTATTGTAAGATTGGACTTTCTTTGGGTCGTTTTCACACCACACTGCTGGCTTTGGTCTGAACCAGTTGAAATGAACCAAAATGCAGTCATGTGACAAAATCCACATCTCTCATTGGCCAGATGTTGTTATTTCCTAAACTGCTTATTGATTGGTCAGAATTCACGTGCGGGAAAATGCCAGTGAACTCCTGCAGGTAAACAAAACCTTTTACTCTGGAGGGGCGACTGCGCTGGCTGATTGTATCCCTGCTTTAGACAAACTATACATTACGAGAATGAAGCGCGGCCGCGGCTGGAAAACGATGTTTAATACATCACTCGTCACTTCAGGAGGAGCCGTGAATTAATTTAGCTAAACTGAGACATGCTCATCTTGCGGAAATATTACCAACGACCCATCAGGTAATGTTTTCCCCTCTCTCTCTCTCTCTCTCTCTCTCTCTCTCTCTCTCTCTCTCTCTCTGTTGGTAAAGCGCTGTCAACAAATATTTTTCCTCCATTTCCCATAATGCACAGTGCATCGGCCTACGGCAGCTGGATTAGTCCAAAAGGCGCAGTACTGTTTGTGGTTGGACCTGTTTTAGTACGGATCATATTCTCACCACAAACGAACCACTCCAGGGTTCGCTCGAAAGCGTACTGAAACCACCTCTTCAAGCAGGTCTCGGTACTTTTATTTTGGTCCGCTTTCGGTGTGCACTCGAGTACGATTGCTGCATTCACACCTGCCCAAACCAACCGCACCAAAAGGGGAACAAACTCTAGTGCGATTCAATCCAACTAAACAAGGCAGGTGTGAAAGCACCCTTACAGAAAGAATAGTTTGGGTAGGGCCTTCATATTTACATTTTTAAATGAAATACTATGATTTACCAACTAATTTGGGCACTAATGTGGTACTTTAAGGAATATGCTAGAGCATTGTATATGTGTCAAGGTAGTCTAGGCCCATGAACTTTTGTGTTGTAACTCCATGGTGGATCTTTTGCCCATTTTGTCTCAAAACTCCATGTTTGGGTGCTGTCAGAAGCATTATTTAACCAAATAAACGTATTTACTTTCTCATTAATACTGCATGTTGTTAATAAACAAATCATTTGAAATGTTAGCACTGTGATGCTCATTGGACACTACATATGTAAAAACAAAAACAAAAGCAGCTCAATATTGTGAGTTTCTGGGAAAGCCTCTCTCTGGAATCCCTCTGTCTTTGTCCACTCGTCTCCAGCATTCGCCACTCAGTATTCTAGTGCGCTGATCTGGCTTACGGCAGTTTCGCTCCATCTCTGGCATGTGTGTAGACTGTGGCGGCCATTGTGGCTCTGAAGAAGCCACACAAGAAAGTGCATTGTTCTTCCGGGGGCCGATTCGGGAGGTTTTTCCCAGAGCCTCCCGGGTCAAGTTTTTATAGGGCCTGTTTGGTTTTCGAATGCTCGTCCCCTCCCTCGCCGCGGATGTAGTGTTCAAACTTGTCTACATTTACTCCTTGTGTTTTTGTGCACGGTCGATGGCCTTTTAGAGAAAAGTGGCTGAAATAAGTCTTTATTCTCCTTTTGTTGGCTCATATTCGCTGTTTTCATGAACTCTGGCCCCGGCCATGGCAACAGCAAGAAAAATGTTAACAGTGATTGACAGGATTAAGGAAACCCCCCGTCCCCGTACGCATTTCAAACACCGGCAGAACAATGGCATCGGGTGTGATTGAATTAATGAGCTAGCGTAGACTGTCAAAGGAGCACACATACTTTACATAAACCTGATTATCTTTGCGTGGCAGAGACTGGCGGAGAGGCGGGGTGCGGGGGGGCGGACGGCCTTTCATTGGCCACCTCTAGCGGAAGCATCAAAGTGTGGGTCGGGGCTTAGAAAGTGTTCTGGCGAGGCTCGCTCTCGTCTGCATGGGCTCCGCTTAGCATAAATCAACCGTGGGCTTTTAACAAATCTATTCAAGGAGACCTGAAAACAAGGCCTCAGCACTCTCTCCCTTTCTTTCTCTCTCTCTTTCTCTCTCGATATATCACTCATTCTCCAGAAATGATCTCGCTTTAGTCTGTTTTTGTCCACTGGTTGATGGACTGACACATATCTGGCTGTTGTTGTGATCATTGTGGAGTTTTCTGCTAAAATGCGATGTCCATTTTTAAAAAAATGTAATTCTCTTTCCTTATCTCTCTCTCTCTCTCTCTTTCTCTCTCTCTCTCTCTCTCTCTCTCTCTCTCAAGAATAGATTTTGCTTTGACACACACAGGGGTTAAACAATGAAACTGAAATGCCTGGTTTTAAAGCTCAATAGTTCATTAGTATGGTGTTGGGCCTCCTTTTGCTCCAATACAGCTTCAGCTGGTGTTTGGAAGGACAGACTCGAGTCCTGCACAGCAGCCAGAGGGTCTCTGAGGTGGTCTTCTTCAGAACAGTGTTCAGGTCACTACTGATGCTCCTGGAGGAAAACCTTTCCTGACTCGCTCCTCCAAAACACCCCAAAATGCTCAATAATGTTAAGCTCTGGGTGCTGTGCAGGCCATGAGAGATGTTCAGCTTCACTGTTATGTTCATCAGACCGCTCTGTCTCCAGTCCTGCTGTGTGTATTGCTGCATCATCCTCCTGACACACACCACCGCCTTCAGGATACAATATTTGACCCACTCCGGGCATCAACCAGGGTGGCTCTAACCCAAAGTGTTTTTCAAACAGGATGATTTTGACCTCACATTTCGAGTGTTGTATCCTCCCTCCAAATGCCCCATCAGCACAATTAGCTCTCTAAGCTTCAATAAAAAAAAAAAAAAATAAATAAATAATATATATATATCAGGGCTTGCGACAGCAAAAAGATCCACGCCATCAATCTGGACAATTTTGTGCATATTAAAAATGCGTTACTTTGAAAAAAACAAATCTGCTCATATGTATTCGTTTTTCTCAGCAAACATTTGTCTAAAGATGCTGTTGACTTGACTTTTTTAACCTTTTGTTAGTAACAACTAAATCAATACATATATGAAAAGAAAACAAATGTAATTAGTTAAAAAATATTCTGTGTAATAAAATGACACAGGATAAAGTATTGAACACATGAAGAAAGGGAGGTGTAATTCGGCAGTGAAAGCCTAGACAGCAGCTGAACTCTCACAGTAGTTCTTTAACAAACAGACCAAAAAAGTGTGACTCAGAGGGTGCTGAATTAAGCTACATTGCATCTACATGCCAATTATATAATAATCATTAGACTGTAAGTAGACCATTAAGTTGGGGTTAGTGTTAGTGTCAGTTGACATGTACTTGCAAAGTTTCTTGTAGTCAGTTAAATGTCTGTTTTGCAGCAGTATCAACAGGTATTAAGCAGACAGTCTACTAATACTTCAAAATAAACCATCAAAATAAAGTGTTACCACCCTCTGCCCTTCCTCAGTGTAAATAAATATCAGCTGCTTCAGTCCAACACCTACATTATCAGGAGGATGAAGATGAGCCCATGCAGGGTGGACATTTCAGCAAGACAATGATCCAAAACACAGCTGAGAAGACTCTCAGATGCTTTCAGAGAAAGAAAATCAAGCTGTAGAATGGCCCAGCCAATCACCTGATCCGGATTCAATAGAGAATACAGAATAAAGCTCAGACTTGATAGACAAGACTCACAAAACCATCAAAATTTGCACAATCTGTTGGAGTCCGCAGTGAGTGAAGCATGAAGCTTCGTTCTCCATATGAGAGGCGTCTTTAAAAAAAAAAAAAAAAAAGATGTTAAATTGTGTTGTCATTTAGTTTACACATACATACGCATTCTGATGAAAAGGTTTTAACTCATCTACTACCACTGGTGATAACACTGGTGTGTTAATTTAGTGTAATAATGCTTGAATATGTTTATACAGCCACAAAACCACCTGCTAAACCGATTAATACACATATGATAAGGTAGATTTTGCTTGTGTAATGACATTTTCATTCGCAATACCCCATTCATGTTCATTCATTCATTCATTCATTCATTCTGTCAGTCATTCATTCGGTCAGTTATTCATTCATTCATTCATTCATTCATTCATTCATTCATTCATTCATTCGGTCATTCATTCATTCGGTCAGTATTCATTCATTGATTCATTCATTCATTCATTTATTCATTCATTCATTCATTCATTCATTCATTAATTCGGTCAGTCATTCATTCGGTCAGTTATTCGTTCATTCATTCATTCATTCATTCATTCATTCATTCATTCATTCATTCATTCATTCATTCAGTCAGTCAGTTATTTATCCATTCATTAATTCATTCATTCATTCATTCATTCATTTATTCATTCATTCGGTCAATCATTCATTCGGTCAGTATTCATTCATTCATTCATTCATTCATTCGGTCAGTATTCATTCATTCATTCATTCATTCGGTCAGTATTCATTCATTCGGTCAGTATTCATTCTTTCATTCGGTCAGTTATCATTCATTCATTAATTTATTCATTCATTCCTTCGTTCATTCGGACAGTTATTCATTCATTCATTCATTCATTCATTCAGTCAGTCAGTCAGTCAGTCAGTTATTCATTCAATCATTTGGTCATTCATTCTTTCTTTCATTCATTCATTCATTCAGTCATTCATTCAGTCATTCATTTATTCATTCATTTATTTATTCATTTATTGATTCGGTCAGTTATTCATTCATTTGTTTATTCATTTATTGATTCGGTCAGTTATTCATTCATTCAGTCAGTCAGTCAGTCAGTCATTCATTCAGTCATTCAGTTATTCATTTATTCATTCTTAAATTCATTCATTCATTCGGTCAGTTTTCATTCGTTCGTTCATTCAGTCGGACAGTTATTCAGTCAGTCAGTCAGTCAGTCAGTCATTGATTCACTCATTCATTCATTCAGTCATTCAGTTATTCATTCATTCATTCATTCATTCATTGATTCGGTCAGTTATTCATTCATTCATTAACTCACAGTATGGCGCAGCTTGAATTGCAGTTTAACTGATGGTTTCTCTTGTTATTGTCCATCATCTCGCTCTGTTCAGTGTTTGCGTCAGCATTAAAGTCTGGTTTTAGTTTTATTATGAAGTCGGTGTGTTTTTAAATGACACAGATGCGGCTCAGCACAGCTCCGCTTCACACACTCTCTCTATCTCTCTAATGTATTGCTGATGCCGTGCATATTGAAAGTTATAAATTGTACTTGGCACGGCGAGTTGAGGTGCATAAATTGGAATTGTGGGATGTCAGAGAGTAATATACTTAGCATTATTCATAACGGAGCAAGATTAAAGCTCTCTACAGAGAAAGGCTCTGTGTGTCTGACATGCGAGCTAATGCAGGCCTTTATCAGCGCGCGGTGTCAGTAATAGATATTCCTGTGGGTTCTGTGCACTGTGTTTCACTCTGCTGATAGAGCAAAATGAATTAGGCCACAATAATGTTCTTCAGGGCGCTGTGTTTCATCCCACAGTCTCACCGCTTGTTCCCATCGTGTGCACCAATACAGCGCTATGAAAAATAGCTCCATAAATCTGAGATAACGGGCAGAATTTTCCTCTGGTAAGACATATGTTCAGGAGAGACGCTCAGACCTCTGCTATGGGTTTTATTTTGGCCGGAGATCTCAATGTGTCTCATACTGTGACCTGAGCGAGAAGGTCTGGCTTCACACAACATATAAAGTTGAAATCAGAATTATTACCCCCCACTGTATATGTTTCCCCCCATTTCTGTTTAACGCAGAGGAGATTCCGTCAACACATTTCTAATCATTATATAGACAGCACATAATATTAGTCTAGATATTCTTCAAGACACTAGTGTTCAGCTTACAGTGACATGTAAAGGCTTCACTAGGGTAATGAGGGTAAAGTTAGGGTAATTAGGCAAGTCATTGTATAACAGTGGTTTGTTCTGGAGACAATCCAACACTAATATTGCTGAAGGGGTGAATAATATTGAGCTTAACATGACTTTAACACTATTAAAAACTTATTTTATTCTAGCCTAAATAAAACAAATCAGACTTTCTGCAGAAGAACAAATATTAGAGGAAACACTGTCAACATTTCCTGAATCTGAATTTGTGTCTGAATCCACTTTTGCTGTTTTAAGGATGGATTAATCCACTCTGCGCCCGGCGCATGCTCTAACACGGCTGGGAACTCTTCATGAGTTCTGGCTGTGTTTTGAGCAGAACCTGCATTAAACCAATCAGAGTCCATTCATTACCATCCCTGCAGATTAATCAAAACATCATGCAGAGAAGAGAACATCTCCAGTGCGACGTCTGGAGCCATTGTGGTCCTGAAGGTTGTCACTGCTTTATTCACTTGTAGGATGCAAATATAAGAGAGTTGTGTAAATCCAGACACAGCTGAGGTGATCACCACACACACTCGATTACTCTCTGCTTGTAGACACCAGCGTCAGGCTTTTGATGCGTGTTTAATCTCTTCCTTTAGCATGACACAGTTGTGCGTTCACCTTCATGGCTTCATCACAACTACACACAGCGAACGTCCCAAACCAGCGACTGATTCCCCAGTCGGCTTTCTGAGCAGCGGCAGATTAAGAGCACTCCATCTGCAGCAATTACAGCAATGAGGCGCTCTTCATGCCAATTTGAGCATTTCTCTGGGATTAAACCTCCAGCAGCCTCCTGAGGAACGGTGGACCATTAAACAACCACCGAACACGGCCCGTATGATGATTTTAGCACATGTCGGAGATCAGGGCACGGATGGTGTTGTATTTTGAGATTGTGGCGATGCTGATGGAATGGGTGCAAACCGTTCCGCTCATTTTATCGGCCATAAATAAACATCAAGAGCTCTGGTTTAATTTTTTATGAGGGTGATCATGCACGGATCACTCCTGTAACCCTTTCTAATCTTCCCGCTACGCTACCTGAAAATGGTCAAGTCGTCCCTGTGGACCGCTTCGCATCTCCGTCGGGCATTTTCTTTTTTTTCAGCAGGCGTGCGGCTGAAATTGGAACGAGTATGTAATTCGAAGGTGCAGGCCAACAAAGGCTCCGTTTTTCTCCAGACAAAGCCTTTCCGCGGCGCAATCGAAGAAGCTGTTGGCTCACCTTGACAGCTCCTCTACCCACAATGCACTAAGTGGATGATTAAAAAGAAATGGAGGGTTTTACTGCGGGGTGTGCGTGGCCTCCCTGGAGTCCTGGGAGCCGCTGGAGCGCAGAGCTACAGCTGTCCTCCAAACAAGCCCGACATTCTTTATTTATTTCTTATGAAATATTGATGCGTGTTATGAAAGGTTTAAAATAATGTGTCTAGCCTCCTCTGGCCCGGGCCACGCTGTTTTCTAATGCATAAATAATTCTGGGCCCTCGGACACAGACATTACGTGGGGATGTAGCCAATGTATCACATTCTTTCTGCCTGAGAGCAAACGGCGGCCGCTCGTAATTTCCTACATTTATACAATCGCCGCGGATGCTTAATAATTGATGGACAAATTTAGGGACTAAAACTCCAACACAATATGACTTTATGTCAAAGGGTTAGTCCCTGCGGATTGGAGAGCGAGGGGGGCTCGTCCGGGACGCCGGCCGCTAAAATCTCGCTTTGATTTTCTGCCGTTTCTGGCAGCGTGGCGCCCTTGATGAGCTCCGGCTGTGCATGGCTGGAGATAAGCGAACGCTTTAGCCCATTATGAGAGAAGGGGGAAATGTTTTGTTTCTGAACACAAATGGGTTTTTCACACTGACATGAACCCGGTTTGATTGCCTGGCCGACACACAGATGTGATGGGGCGACCTCTCGCTTTCTCATCTTAATATCGAGTGTGATGTACAATTATGCCCTGCAATTGTCAGCCAGATCTATTTGCCTGATACACATAGCGGGGTTGCAGGCAGCGAGGGCCGCATGGCAATTTCACTCTCAATGCTTCAATTAACATGCGGCTGATACAGCTGCTCTGAACAGCTCCAGTAGAGTTTGCAGTGTCCTGATATCCTTACTGTACTGCCAGCATCAAATAAAAGAGCCCATTTAACCCGTGTATTCAACGCAGACATGTTTACAGGGTTTTTAAAATGCTCAGAGCACCACTGAAATGGCATTTCCATCAAATAAGGTTCTCATATGCTTCAATTAAATAATCACCATGTTTGCTTTATAATTGATGGACAAAAACTAGGACTAAAATTCCAACACAATCCCTCGGTTTCACAAACAAGGTTTAAGGCTAGTCAAGATTAAATTGCATGTTTGAGCTGTATGAACTCAAATTAACTTGCGGTGAGATGTCTTAAAACATGTCAGTGTCATATTTTATCACCAGGTGCACACCAGTAATGTATTTTTCTTAGGCCATTTTTATAAATGTGGCTTAAATAGCCTAATTGAACTAAGGCCTAGTCCTGGCTTAATCTAAGCCCTGTTTGTGAAACTGGGCCAATATGACTTTAGTCCCTGCAGATTAGGGGCTCGTCCGGGATGCACTTTTTACTGTTCTGCAGATGCAAATAAAAGGCTGTTTAACACATGTATTCAGCACAGACATATTTACAGAGTGTTTAAAATGCTCAGCATGCTACTGAAATGGCGTTTCAGTCTTGTAAAGTGCTTGTAGTTTACTACATTTGTATAATCTCTATGCATATAATTAATAGACAAATATTGGGATTAAAATTCTAACACAATATGACTGTCAAAGTTTTAGTCCCTGCAGATTGAGGCCTTGTCTGGGATGTGCTCTTTACTGTACTGCAGATTTAAATGTGAGGCCATTTAACCCACATTCAATACAGACTTTTTGTGTTTAAAATGTTCAATGTGTCATTGAAATTGCATTAAATGGCATTTTGATTTAATAAGGGGCTTGTAATTTACTACAATTGTATAATCGCCATGTCTGCCTAATAATTAATGGACATATTGAAACTAAAATTCCAACACAATATGAACTTGTCAAAGTTTTAGTCTCTGCAGATTGGGGGCTGTCAGCTTCAAATAAAAGGCTTTTGAAATCATATAATTAACACAGACATATTTACAGTGTTTCAAATGCTCTGTGTGCCACAGAAATAGCATTAAGACAGCATTTTGATCTAATAAGGTTCTCGCAAATTACTACATTTGAATAATATCTATGCTTAATAACTGTTGGACTAATATTTGGGATTGAAATTCTAACACAATATGACTGTCAAAGTTTTAGTCGATGCAGATTGGGGGCTTTTCTGGAATGTGCTCCTAACTGTACTGCAGACTCAAATAAGAGGTTGTTCAACCCACATATTCAATACAGACTTATTTTAAGGATGTTTAAAATGTTCAACGCATCATTTTAATTGCATCAAATGGCATTTTGATTTAATAAGGTTTTTGTAATTTACTGCATGTGTATATTGCCACCTTCACTTTATAATTGATGGACCAAAATTGGGACAAAATTCCAACACAATTTGAGTTTGTCAAAGTTTTAGTGCCTGAAGATTGGGGGCTCGTCCGGGATGTGCTCTTTAATGTACTGTCAGCTTCAGAAAAAGGCTATGCAAATTATGTATTTAACACAGACATTTACAAAATGCTCAGCGTGCCATTTTCATGCCTTTAAAATAGTATTTTGGTCTAATAATTGATCGCAAATGACTACATTTGTAAAATCATCATGCTCAATAACTGATGGACCACGCTAGGGACTAAAATTCCTACACAATATGACATTGTAAAAGTGTTAGTCATTGCAGACTGTCTGTGATTCCCTTTCGTACTGTACTGCAGATTCAAATAAAGAGGTAATGTAACCCAGGGCCGTTGCAACCTGGGGGGGACGGGAGGTTATAAGACCCCCTTACTTGTAGAGACAGACCATTTAGAAACAGGTGATTAATAATTATATGAATAATGAATAATGTAACCCGCATGTTCACAAGGGACTAAAACTTGAACACAATATGACTTTGTCAAATATTAATGCCTGCAGATTGGGGGCTCGTCCGGGATATGCGCTCCACAATTTAGCGCTTAAAATAAATATTGTGTTTTTAAAGGCCTGTGATTGTGAGCCTTTCAATAAAGTCCAACTCTGAAAGACCCATTTTAAGAAAAACACACAGCAAAAAATAAATAAAATAAAATAAATAACACATTCAAGATGTCTTTATTAAAGTCTTGTAGAAATGTAGAAATCAATTTGAGTTAGCATTTTTGACATTTTAGGAAGTTAATAAGGAATTGTTGTAGTATTTCAGTGTTGGTGTAGCAGTAATACAGTGATTTTATTTACTCTATGAACAAAAGTAAACAACATCTAAGGTCTTCAGATGGCACTGCTTATTTATGCCCATATATGTCTATATTATATGTCTATGCGCAAAACCACCACACAGTAATGATAATCATACAAGTCATATTATTATGAAAAAGTAAACTAATATATGAGCAGTGCAGAAGTGTCTTTTATCATATCACATTTTATTGTTTATTTTTATCGTCTTTAAAGTGAAATAACTGAACATAAACATAAGAAAAATGTTAATTTTAATTTTAATCCCATAAAATTGGGGGCTCGTCCGGGACTTGTGAGTGGGTTTGAGTGAACACTGCTGAAATGCTGCACACTGATGAGGGAAAACTCAAACATTCCCAGAGTGCTTGATGCAGATCATCTTGTTTCCTTATGCAGAATATATTTGAGGATTGAAATTTGCTTTATTTTAGTGGTTTAGTGAAGGCAGACCATTTTTAACCCTCAGGAAGAGTGCTGAACACAGAACTATAGACAACAGGAGGGTTAAAGTGTGCAATCTGAGTGTGAAGATGAAGGATTTTTCCGTTTATCCTCTAATGATCCAGAAGAGCAGAGATGGAGGTTTTGGGTCATCAGTGCCAGACGTTTGTATCGACTGTCAGCTTCTGAGAGCCAGTGTTTCGTCCTGATGACTGCCTGCATTGATTTTAAAGTTAGAGTATTTTGCGTTAATGTCGCGCTTTGTCTTCCCTCTCCCGGGGCGCACCGATTCACTCAGGGGTCTTGCTCTAAATACAGACTATAGCTTTAGCGGTTCGATACCTGTGTTGAACTGCTATAAACGCTTTTCTTACTTACAGCATTAGTCTTGTTTCTAGTCCAAATATCTCAAAATTCTGAAATCAAGAAGCATTTTCTTCAAAAGCTGAAAATATAGTCTTGTTTTAAAAAAAATTGAGTCAAAACTAAGTGAGTTTTTAATTAAACACAAGGCAAAGTAGTCTGCTAATGGGGAATAAATATAGAAGTATGTCAAAATCAAAATTGGATTATTTTTATTCCCCGTTGGCAGATTATTTTGCTTGTTTTAAGGTCATTTTGACTCAATATTTCTAAAAACAAGACAACATTTTTAGCTTGTGTAGAAAATGCTTGTTGATTTAAATATCTTTGGACTCGAAACAAGACTAAAACTTTACATAAGAAAAGCCTTTCTGGATAATTATGATGGATTGATGATGGATCCTTTATTTTATTTGATTTCATTTTGCAAATAAAAAAATAAAACAAAGCTGCTATATTTGCCTCAGATATTTTCATTATTCTTTAATTTAATTACCAATTATTATCATTGCTTGCTGGATTATTTCCTGCCTGTTATTAAGATATCAACTGTTTATTAGAAGCAGCACATATTCTTCATGATCTTTACATATCTCGCCCTACCCATTATCTAAATCCAATTACCCCCTTAATAACTTTTAAAAACAGGAAAATTGGACATTTATTGAACTGAAATGTATAGTTAATGTTTTATTAAAAGCAATAACTGTACCTTAAATAAAAATGTGAATGAAATTTTTAGCATTATGATAAATTAAAATCCTTTTTGCCTTAAAACCAACCTTTTTAGGGTAGCTTTTATTTGATTTTATTAGACTTTAGTAAGATTTTTTATCTATTATTATTATTATTTTTTAATTATCCTATGCATTTATAATAATTTTTTAATTATTTATTTTTACATTTTATTTGCATTTTACCGGTAACATTTACTGCTGCCCATTTTATGTCAGTAAAGTGCCTTGGGATGTAAAGTTTATTATTATTATTATTATTATTATTATTATTATTATTAACATTATTATTAAAGTATTTGCATATATAAACAAACAAACAAATAAATAAATAAATAAATAAATAAATAAATAAATAAATTAATTAATTAATTAATTAATTAATTAATTAATTAATTAATTAATTATACTTACTGACCTCAACTTATAGTTTTTAAAATGTATTTTAACTATATATATTGTATACATCTATATACTGTAAGTATATTATTATTATTATTATTATTATTATTAATATTATTATTATTATTATTGAAATCATTTGCATATTTTATATATATAATATTGTATGTGTGTGTATGTGTGTATATATATATATATATATATATATATATATATATATATATATATATATATATATAATTTATAGAACAGTTCTGTCTGATTCTTAAATCTGACTGGCTGATAGCTGTGCAACATTCTGCAATAACAACACTCGTACAGCCTCTTCACCCTTGTGTATTACTCCACCAACATAGAGTGACAGCAGATCAATAAACTCACTGCAGTTTGACAAATATTGCATCTGTTGGACAACAAGATGTACTGTTGAGGCTTTTTTTTTTAGGAGAATGTAGTTGTTTAGATTGCAACTATGCAGTTTATTTTAAGGATAGTGCCTATTTTAAATATTCGGTGGCGACAGAGAGCACATAATAAGCCCTTAAAGAAGAAATTCTCAGCGTAATTTTCAACTACAGCTGATCAAATCATTACTAAACAGGTGAGTGACACTTTAAGTGATTGACACTAAGTCCATCTCTCTCTTTAGTATGTTGTAGTGCTTTATTTACACCACAGTAATCTGCTAGTGTTGGCTTTGGCTTTTTCAAGGTTAACGATTGTGATCTCCAGATTGCAAGATAGAAATACAAGGAAATCTCTGTAGACTGATGGCATTTCATGCTGTTCAGCCTTAAAATCTTAATATGTGAGCAAAATCAGCTGTTTTGTCTTCACATTAGACATTACGCTAGAGAATCACTCAAACAATAGCTCTAAAGTGGCGTTGGTGAATGAGCAACAGCTCCTGCAGATGTGAATGAATGGCGGAAGAAAGTAGTCCCTAATATACCAGGGTTTTTAGGCTTGCAGTGTTTGATTTTCTTCTTTATTTAAATGATCATGCCGTAAAACTGTTTTATAAACGCAATATCACATGAGTAGCAGTGCAATATGGCTGTATATCGGCACTGGTGGGGGAACTAAGGAACTCAGCCTGCGGCCTCAAGTCAACGCACGCCTCCCACCAGTGCTGATATACAGCCACTGCTATTCATGTGACATTGCTCATATATATAATATTAACTAATATATTTACTGTAATAATAATAATATAATATAATCAAGTCAAGTAGAGCTTTATTGTCATCCCGCTACATGTGTGGACATACAGAGGATCGTGGTGTCTTGCAGGACCATGATGCTACATGAATTACTGAGAAATACAAACACTGGACATAAGAGCTAAAACGTCTGCATAACTAACATATACTATAAGATACACCGGTATTAGTTTGATGTTGCATGAGTTTCTTTATCAGCTTGACATTTAGAGGTGTGTGTGTGTGTGTGTGTGTGTGTGTGTGTGTGTGTGTGTGTGTGTGTGTGTGTGTGTGTGTGTGTGATGAGGTTAAGTTTTCAGATATTCAGGGTTAACACATGATATTGATTTCTGTCCTCCTGCCATTGTGGTTTGAAGTGTAATGGCCTGTGGCAGAAGCGTGTCAATTAGTGCAGGTGACGATCTTTAAGGGCCAATGAATACAGAAATGAGCAACACACACACACACACACGCACACACACACCTCCTGCTCTATATCTGAGAGTTTGACTTCTCTGCGTCTCCTCTGAGTGAAAGCAAGAGTTTCCATAAACAGAGCTGACCTGCTCTGACCTGCAGATCAATGATGACCACTCACTCACACACACACACACACACACACAAACTCGCAATAATGCTCCAGGACACTCTTTATTCTGGACATTCTTTATAATCAGCTGACACACGTGCACACATTCACACATTCACACACACACTCACAGGCACGAGACGCACATTAACACACATACGCATACACACACGCACACACTCATGCTCATACACACGCATGTGCACACACACATATGCATACACACTGATGCACACACTCACATACACATGCACACATTCATGCTCACTTGCAAATACACACGCATGCGCACTAACACATGCACACACATTCACGCACACACTCGTATACACAACACACTCATGCACACACTCACATACATGCACGCACATACACATACACGTGCACACATTCATGCACACACACACTCATAAACAAACACAAACTTAAAAACACACAAACGTGCACACACATTCATGCATGCACTCTCAAACATGACGCACACACACGCACACATTCACACACAATCACAGACACATGCGCACACACACACATACAGTCTCACACACATACTGTACACACACATTCTCTCTCCTCCACACACACACACTTTTTCACACCAACACACTTGTGCAGACTCAAAAACATACACACACACACACTCACGTACATGTGCACACATTCATGCATACACTCACAGACATACACACTAACACACATTCATGCACACACTCAAATACACTTACAAACTCATGCACAGACACACACGCGCACACATTTACGCACAAACACAGAAATGCATGCACAGACACAAACATACATACACACACACAAACACACACACCCACATACACACACACACACGTTCTCTCTCACACCAACACAAACTTGCAAAGCTATCTTTATGGGGACTTCCCATAAATGTGCACAAACACACACACACACACACACACAAACTAACATACACGTGCACACATTTATATAGGCATACTCACACACACACACACACACATACTCGCACACATACACACATGCCCATTCTCTCTCACACCAACACAACCTTGTACAGCTATCTTTATGGGGACTTCTCATAAATGTGCACACACACACACACACACACACACACACTCAGACACATGTGCATACACATTCACACATAAACACTCATACGCATACACACTTATGCATGCAACACACACACACACTCAGACACACACACACACACACACACACACACTCAGACACATGTGCATACACATTCACACATAAACACTCATACGCATACACACTTATGCATGCAACACACACACACACTCAGACACACACACACACACACACACACACACACTCAGACACATGTGCATACACATTCACACATAAACACTCATACGCATACACACTTATGCATGCATCACACACACACACACACACACACACACACACAATAGCAAAGCTTTCTTTATAGGGGCCTTCCTATGGACACACACACAAGTCCCCACAAGGTCACAGTTTCCTGGTATTGCTATTGCTTTTTGGTCCTAAATGTGAGAAATACATGGTCTACACACACACACACACACACACACACACACACACGGAGCACTAAATGAAGCTCTATGAGTCCAGCTCAGCGTTTGTAACCATGATTAATCTGATAAATAATAAATAAATCAATCTAGGCCTCAGACAAGGACAGATTCTGAGCTGCGGGAAGCGTCAGACCCCCTCAACTGCTGCCTGTAGCTGCTAAATTCATTATTTCATGATTAATTTTTGGGGAAATGAGAAAAAAAAAAGTTCTTAATGGTGTCCGCTCTCAGCTCTGAGTTGTTTGATATCACATCTATATAGATGTGATTTTCTGGGTGCTTTAGAAAAGCCTACAGGCTCTTGACTCCGGGATCAGATGTTGATCATCTCAGGATAGATTAAAGCAACACTGTCCAACAGCTCGTGAACACGCCGGCTTTGAATAACCTCCATTCTGTCCGGGTTCACATGTGTTTGGTAATGGAAGCGTCCGGGCCTGAATGTGCGGATCAATTTTTCAGCAGGTCAAACTCTCATCTGTGCTCCTCTGTTTGTTGAGCAGGATTGCGTCAGCCGTTTCTCCTCAGTTATTCCTCACAGCAGATTTAAATGTAAATGATCCTTCCTTGAAGACGTGCGCATGCGTGTCCTATTACTGAGGCAGCTTCAGCATCAGAAACACAACTGCACTTGAGTCATAACCATACAGGCATCGCAAATACTGATGCTGCTAAATTGTTGTTGTTATCAATATTAATAATGATATTTAATAACAAGAATAAGAAGAATTATTATTTTTTTTTATTATTATTATTATTATTATTATTATTATTATTATTATTATTTATGTTTGCATAAGCCTCAGCTAAACATATGAGGAAAACAATTCTCAAGCATTTACGTCACTTCATTCTTAAAATTAAAATAAATAAACAAGAATATCATAAAGCGCAATTTGTTGAACTTGAGCATAGTTGTTTTAAATAGTTCATTCACATTTTAATACTTAATTACTTATATATATATATATATATATATATATATATATATATATATATATATATATATATATATATATATATATATATATATATATATATATATACATACGTATATATATATATATATATATATATATATATATATATATATATATATATATATATATATATATATATATATATATACATATATATATATATATATATATATATATATATATATATATATATACATATATACATATATATATATATATATATATATATATATATATATATATATATTTTTTTTTTTTTTTCATTCCATTTAATTATTTATTTATAGTTGTTTATTATTTATTTATATTTATGTATGTATTAAAATTTATATTTATACATTTATTGCATTGTGCAATTATGTGAATTATTTAAATCATGACAAAATGACAATTTTAAAGCACACACTTATCAAATATTTAATTAATTTATTCATGCATTCATTCACTTGTTTCACATGCAATTGAGCATTATTTGAACCGATTTATAATAATGTAATATTATATTTATCAATAATTAATTTATTAGTTTATTTATTTGTGTTTATATATATATATATATATATATATATATATATATATATATATATATATATATATATTTATATATTTATTTATATTCATTTCATACTTATATTTATATCAATTAACTAATTAACATTATTTATTTATATACATTTTATTATTATTAATCACAATGTATCTTTTTATTTATTTAGTTATATTCATTTATATTTATATTTTTATTCATTTATTTATTGCATCATGCAATTATGTGAATTATTTAAACTATCACAAAATGACAATTTTACAAAGCACACACTTTATTAATAGTTTATTCTTTCATCCATGCATTCATCAATTAATTTTACATACAATTGTGCATTATTTAAACCAATTCACAATTGGTAATATTAAAAAGCATTTATTTATTTATTTATTTATTTATTTATTTATTTATTTATTCATCTCATCATGCATTTGTGCATTATTTAAAACAATTGAACATTTTAAATAAGTTCTTTACATATTTATTTAAATGATTTAAATTATTTGCCTGAATTATTTAACGAAATTTATTTATTTTGTTTGTAGCATACTTCATCAATGAAACAACATTGTTATTTTGTATTATTTTACCAAATAAAAAAAATTCACAAAAAAACATGCAATCTAATATAATTGTATGCATTTACAGTATGAATTTAGTCACTGCATGAGTTATCTAAAAAGGAAATGACTTGCAAATTTCACTGGAGTTGCAGTAGAAGTGTTGATGTGTCTTTAGTGACTTGAGCTGGCTTTTTTATTTCCAACTCTTTTTGCTTCCCGTCTCCCTTTCAGTCAGCCGTTTGTTTCCTGTCCGTCAGTAAAGCGACACAGGCCTGCCCTGAAGGCGGGTCACAGGACCCAGGGTTTAATAGGGCCAACAACCCAACAAATCTCCCCAGGTCCTGCATAATATATCCCCCTGCCCAGAATGAAATAAATAAATGAGCAAATATCTGTTTGCGGTCTGACAGAGCACATTGTCTGAGGCAGCTCTACCGGTTGTTACAAGCGTCAAGACATTAGGCCAAACAATAGCGGGATTGGCAGCATCATCAATCACACGGCCTGACAGTTGACTTGGGTTTGTTTATTCCTCTCTGCATAATAAGCGATCGGATCAGGTTTAATTAGATATTGGGTAATCAATCATTGCCAACAAGGTACTTGGCTAGCAGGTCTCAGCACGTGGCGTTGTCAAAAAGTAAATGACAAAAGCCAAACCCTGCGCGGCGACGGTCCAAAAAAAAGCAGAGCGTGCTATTAGGAGGTCCACGTTTGAGACGCAGCCTGATGAAGACACCGATGTCAGATGCAATTAACTCTGCCAGCAGCACAGCCTATTTACATAATGAATGAGCAAATGCAATTTTAATATGTTTGGTTCACACTGAAATGCAGCAGAATCTGTCTGATCGCAGCACTGGAGGAATATCGACTTAAATGTGCACAAACTGCATCTGCTGTTCTAAAGATTAGGTGAAACAGCTTCTGAAGATCAAATGCAACTTTTCGTTTATCCTTTCATTCATTTTTTTCAGCTTAGTCCCTTTAAGAATATGGGGTCACCACAGTGGAATGAACCACCAACTTATCCAGCGCATGTTTTACGCAGTGGATGCCCTTCCAGCTGCAACCCAACACTGGGAAACATCCATACACACTCATTCACACACACACAACAGACAATTTAGCTTACCCAATTCTCCTATAGCGCAGGTGTTTGGACTGTGGGGAAACCGGAGCACCCAGAGGAAACCCATGCAAAACCTGATGCCAACTGACCCAGCTGAGGCTCGAACCAGTGTATTTTTTTATTTATTTTTTTTTGCTGTGAGGTGATTGTGCTACCCACTGCGCCACCGTGACTCCCCAAATTGCAACATTGTTTACAAATAAGTTTCAAATATTGAATCAAAGTGCAACGTTTTACCTTATTAACAGAGTTAAACTGTTGCTTCCAATTTTGATGTGGATTGACATTGTTTCATAATGCAACTATTTATCTTTGCAAGACTCTTAAGATGAATTAAAATGATAATTATCTTTATATAGGGATGGACACAGAATGAAACATTAGCCCCTTTCACAGAGTGATACCAGTAAATATCTGGAAAATTTCTGGAACGACTTTACCGGTAATATCAAAAAAAGCTGTTCACACAGGCGAGGACGTTACGGAATTTTTCCAGAAAAGACCGTTCACACATCCAGTCCAAAATAGCTGTAAATTCTGACATCATTAACCAGAAATGAGCTCTAAACGGCTGCGCTTGTATTTGTAAACATTTGACGACATTATAAACTCTGTGGATGTTTAGAAATGTAATTAATGCATTACGTGTGTACAACTACGGTGAAAACATATAGAGAAACACTTTCACATGTCGAGATGTGCATGATGTGTGTGTGTGCTGGCGCTCACGGGCTGTTTCATGGGCACACGCAAAGCTTATCATAAGCATCTTATCGATAATTATTTACACGGTTGGCATTAAGAGGAACATATAAGTGTTATTTGACTAACTTCTAGCAGCTAAATGTGTCTGTGAAAATATTCAAAGGCTTTTATTCTCATAAACTGTGCGGACGTGATTGTGTCTGACTGTTCTGATTGGCTAAAGTAGACATCTCACGTCAGCACGTTCTAGACGTGCACGTGCTCTTTCCGGCAATCTTCCTTCTGCGTTTACACAGCGCAGCATTACGGCAATTTACCGGTAATCTTACAACTTCTCTTTCAGGAAAATAGCCAGAATGAATTTACTGGTATTTACAAAAAGGGCCTGTTCACACATACACACCTTTCCGGGAAAATTGCTGGTAAATTTCCGGAAAGGTCTGTATGTATGAAAGGGGCTATTGTATCTAAGTTATTAAGGATGAATACGACATGCAAGATTTGCTCATAGCAAGTTTCTAAAGAGATTCATAATGCAACATTTCAGCCAAACAATCCTAAGAAAATGAATACAAAATTCAGCACTGTTCACGAACAAGAACGCAATCATGAGTTCATTACGTGTTTTCAAAAGCAGATTCACAATGCAACTTTAGCTGAAGTTTCTGAAGATGAATTTATAATGCAACATTCAGCTTAACAAGAATAAAAACTAATTCAAAATGCACCAAAATATTAACCAGCATAACTCTCCCTACATGGAGATGGACACAACATGAAGCGCTGTATTTTTGAAAGTTTGCTCACAGCATCTTCAGAAAATTAATACAACATATAACATCGTATGTAATGCTGAATTCATAAAAACAGATTGATAATGAACCAGTTTAGCCTACATTTCTGAAGACAGAATCAAAGTGCAGCATTGTATCTTCGCACATTTCTAAAGACTTTCTTCAGTCTGATTTCAGGCTCAAATTTCACAGGAGCCCATGTTCTGTTTCCCGACATGCTATCTGGCCCATTTTACATCTCAAGGACGTGTAGCGTGTGTCACAAAACCCCAGCGTGGGGAAAAAGCCCTGTTAAACCCACAGAAAAGGTGGATGCGGAATGAAGCATCTGCGCCTCCGAGCCCCGCCAGCGCCGCTGATGAGACAGTTACAAGTTTACAACATCTGCCTACTAATGTTTGATCAGTGATAAAATATGCCAAGGTGACAACATCATGCTGCCCTGCATTTGTGAGCCGAGGGCCTATTAAAATTTCAGCGGCCCGAGAGTAGAGCCCTGATGGACCCCTCGCTCCCCGAGCACTGCGCAGGATTGAGGCGACTTCAGCACATGTCAGAAACGATATCCGGTCACGTTTGTTGTGCGAGTAACCCTTTGCTGACGTGCTGAGAGTCCCACTCTGGAACAAAGGAAAGCTCATCCCACAGAAGAACACCGTAAAAACAGCTAGCAGCTTCACATGCTTTGACATTCATGTTTTTAGATTTTTTTGTTCCATCATATGTGTGCAGAAATATCTCAAACATGCTCAGTGAACATTCTTGTTTATCTGGAAAACGATGCTGAAGTCAGAAATTCTGTGTGTTACTTGCCAGAATGGCTGTCTTTGTTTTGGTCATTAAACCCGCCCAATGCCAGTTTAGCCAATTATAATTCAGCAACCCAGGTTGCCAGATGGTGGAAAACAGCGTATTTCATTAATTCAGTCAGGAAGGCTCTCAAAGTGTGACTCTCGAAGACTCTGAAATGAGACGCAGATTCAGAGTTCCACATGAGCTGGTTTTAATTAACAAATAATATAAATATTGCGTAAACGTAAACATTAGGTGAGCAGGTCACATTGCTAGGATACATTCTGCTAGGTACATTATACTGCCTTCCTGTACTGTATATTATTAAGACACTATCACTTTATCAAAATTATTCTGCACTATATACTGTTTTTATTATACTGTATTTTTGCACTATATAGTGTTTTATATCTATAAACTCTTTTTGTTTTTTTACTTATTTTACTAAATTTCATGTATAATTGTATTTATTATCATTTATTTTCTTAAATTCTGCTTTCTGTTTTAATATTAAATGTGAGGCACCTAGAGTAACGCATGTTCAATTCTCTTTATGCATGCAAAATTATTATTGCTTTGAGTATTGTAACTAAAAACTTAATTTATTAAATAAAAGAAATAGTTTTTAACTTTTATTGAGTGTTTACAATGCAAATATATTTAGATCCACTTGTTTTGTAAAGAAAGCAAGCCTACCATATAATATATCTACTAAAGGACAGGAAATATTAGTTTACAAACTGCATTGTAAATAAATCAAGACTTTCATATTAGTCGATATCATTGCTTTATTTTAAACTGAATAAATAAAAATTTACACACATTTACAGAAGCAAATACAGTAAAGACTCAGTAAAGGGCTGCAGGAATCTGCACGCACAGATTTCATGTGCCTAGTGATGAGCAATTTGTCTGTTTGCAGCAGAAGAAACAGGACAGAAATGTAAACACAGCCATTCAGAAGCACAGAATAGAGCACTCACTGCACTCCAGCACACTTCTGAGCTTTATAATCTAATGAACACATATTAAAGCTCAATAAAATGATTAAATGTAGAAGCTGAATCACTGATATGTGTTTGGTATGTTTCAGTTCTGAAGTTCAGTTTCAGACGCTTTATTCTCCAGATCTGAGCTGAACTATCTGCTGCTGCTGTCAGTAGTGTGGCAATAAATGTGCAGTAAAACTCACAATTTTAGCATTTAACACTGAATAAAGCACATGAGGCGTACCTGAGCGGATCATGGTCAGTTTTCTGTTGTTCAGCTGCAATAGAAGCCATTTTTGTTGAATACATTTCAGGTGTTGGATAGGACAAAAACTCCTTTTAACATAGAAAATATTCATATATAATTCATATAATATAATCATATAATTCATATATAATTCCTTCTGCCTCGTGCCATTACTTTTATTTATAACACAGTTTAAATCTGCCTTAAATGAGCCTTTAGACTCGACAGCCAAGCTCGCTGCTGTTGGCGTTATCAATCTGGCAACCTGCACTTGCCTGTGTTTTCTGTTATTTTCCTGACTTCTCTATAAATTATTTCTTATATAACATGATTTCAAACAGCTAAAACTGCAGTCACTTTCTATAGTCTCATTATGCAATTCACAACCATCAATAAACACACAAAATAAGGAAAGGCTGTTTTTACAGCGCAGCTTCAGGTTGTCCTGCGTGACTCTGGCCATTAGAACAAAAGGCTGCTGCGTGGAGGACTGTTGCGTTGTTTTGTCAGCCGTTCCCAGGTCTCCTTTGTTGCGTATCGCGGATGCCAAACCCATTCTCCAACCAAATGTCATCTGTCAGCGCGCGGCTCATCAGTTCAGCAAGGTGCATCAAGCGGAGACGCCTCTCGGGTGCCAGTGCCAGAAAACATATTGCGTTTGCTGAAAAAGCACTATGAGAAGATGCTGGCTGGCCAGATGTGATGCCAACATCTATATCAGACTCACTGTAGTTAATGTGCAGCTGGATCTGCGTGCCAATGTACTTATTTTAAATCAATTTTATTATTGATACTCCTGTATTTATGGTCTATAGCTGGCTCCTCATGCAGCCGGATCTGTTTATAAAAGACTGATGTGTCGATCAGTCTGAAAAGGCAAACACTACATCTGATCTGAAGGACTGCTCTGGTGTAAACTCTTCTGAATCTTGCAAAGACACAATGTAGCAGTATTGGAAATTTACTAAGCACAACTGTACATTTTACATTTGTCTTCAAAATCTTGATAGTACACAATGGAAAAAATCTTGTTTATATACAGTGTTACATTGATTTTACTTTTTAAAATCACACTAAACTACAATGTTAGATTTTTAAAATCACACTAAACTTCAATGTTAGATTTTTAAAATCGCACTAAACTACAATGTCACTTTTAAAATCGCACTAAACTACAATGTCACTTTTAAAATCGCACTAAACTACAATGTTTCACTTTTAAAATCACACTAAACTACAATGTTACACTTATAAAATCAAACTAAACTCTTAAATTTTTAAAATCACACTAAACTACATAGTTACTTTTTAAAATCACACAAATTTACAACGTTACTTTTTAAAATCGCACTAAACAACGTTATACTTTTAAAATTACACTAAACTACACTGTTACTTTTTAAAATCACACTAAACTACAATGTTTTACTTTTAAAATCACACTAAACTACAATGTTTCACTTTTAAAATCACACTAAACTACAATGTTACACTTATAAAATCAAACTAAACTCTTAAATTTTTAAAATCACACTAAACTACATAGTTACTTTTTAAAATCACACAAATTTACAACATTACTTTTTAAAATCACACAAATTTACAACATTACTTTTTAAAATCACACAAATTTACAACATTACTTTTTAAAATCACACAAATTTACAACATTACTTTTTAAAATCACACAAATTTACAACATTACTTTTTAAAATCACACAAATTTACAACGTTACTTTTAAAAATCACACAAATTTACAACGTTACTTTTTAAAATCGCACTAAACAACGTTATATTTTTAAAATTACACTAAACTACACTGTTACTTTTTAAAATCACACTAAACTACAATGTTTTACTTTTAAAATCACACTAAACTACAATGTTTCACTTTTAAAATCACACTAAACTACAGTGTTTCACTTTTAAAATCACACTAAACTACAATGTTTCACTTTTAAAATCGCACAAAACTACAATGTTTCACTTTTAAAATCGCACTAAACTACAATGTTTCATTTTTAAAATCACACTAAACTACAGTGTTTCACTTTTAAAATCACACTAAACTACAGTGTTTCACTTTTAAAATCACACTAAACTACAATGTTTCACTTTTAAAATCGCACAAAACTACAATGTTTCACTTTTAAAATCGCACTAAACTACAATGTTTCATTTTTAAAATCACACTAAACTACAGTGTTTCACTTTTAAAATCACACTAAACTACAGTGTTTCACTTTTAAAATCACACTAAACTACAGTGTTTCACTTTTAAAATCACACTAAACTACAATGTTACTACAATGTTTCACTTTTAAAATCACACTAAACTACAGTGTTTCACTTTTAAAATCACACTAAACTACAATGTTTCACTTTTAAAATCACACAAAACTACAATGTTTCACTTTTAAAATCGCACTAAACTACAATGTTTCACTTTTAAAATCACACTAAACTACAGTGTTTCACTTTTAAAATCACACTAAACTACAGTGTTTCACTTTTAAAATCACACTAAACTACAATGTTTCACTTTTAAAATCACACTAAACTACAGTGTTTCACTTTTAAAATCACACTAAACTACAATGTTTCACTTTTAAAATCGCACAAAACTACAATGTTTCACTTTTAAAATCGCACTAAAATACAATGTTTCACTTTTAAAATCACACTAAACTACAGTGTTTCACTTTTAAAATCGCACTAAACTACATAGTTACTTTTTAAAATCACACTAAACTACAGTGTTTCACTTTTAAAATCACACTAAACTACAATGTTAACTTTTAAAATCGCACTAAACTACAATGTTTCACTTTTAAAATCACACTAAACTACAATGTTACTTTTTAAAATCACACTAAACTACAATGTTTCACTTTTAAAATCACACTAAACTACAATGTTACACTTTTAAAATCACACCTAAACTGTTACATTTTTTAAAATCACACTAAACTACAATGTTTCACTTTTAAAATCACACTAAACTACAATGTTTCACTTTTAAAATCACACTAAACTACAATGTTACTTTTTAAAATCACACTAAACTACAATGTTTCACTTTTAAAATCACACTAAACTACAATGTTTCACTTTTAAAATCACACTAAACTACAATGTTACTTTTTAAAATCACACTAAACTACAATGTTTCACTTTTAAAATCACACTAAACTACAATGTTTCACTTTTAAAATCACACTAAACTACAATGTTTCACTTTTAAAATCACACCTAAACTGTTACATTTTTTTTAAATCACACTAAACTACAATGTTACTTTTTAAAATCACACTAAAGTACAATGTTACACTTTTAAAATCGCACCTAAACTGTTACATTTATCAAATCACATTAAACTACATGGGTTTGAGTTTGGAATGTTGCTAAGCTACACTGTTACACTTTGGAATTCGCATTTCTGTTTAGAGCTGATCACGTGGACTGTTGTAGTTTGTCGTAGAGATGATGATGATGAAGATGATGATGATGTGTTCCGACTCTCGCTGGGTTTGATGGACCCAGATAAAGATGGCGCGTCTGCTCTGCTTATCTTCAGCACATGGAGAGCGAGAGCCAGGCCTTTTGTTTGTCCCTGTTTGTAAGAGAGGAGCAGTCTCTAAATAATTCAACGCGAGTAAGAATCAGCATATCTTAGCGAATGCTTAATGTGCCAGATGCATGCGAGGGACAGGCTCATTTCAATTAGGCCTATTGTTACCGACAATGAGGTGACAAATTCATTTCATTACCAGGCCAGACAGTCCACGTCTCTGCTTTTGTACCTGGCTTGTATGTTTACCTTGGCTTATTTTTTTCCCTCCTTGACATGTTTTTTTTTTGTGTGTGGTTTTCTCCACCCACTGGCATCTCCCGGAGTGTTTTGTTTCCGCCGGTCACTGCAGGACGGGTGTTTGGCGAGCTATGTGTTACCTGAGATCTCTCCGGTCAGCTCTGTATCTCTGGTTAATTGAATGGGCTGTAAATTAATCCGCTTTCGCGATGACTTTGATGCGACACCGTAGAGGCCGGTGACTGTGTTCATGTGCGTCTCCTCCAGCGCTAATAAAAGTGCTGCTAATCGCGCTGTATTACAAGAGGACACTGTATAGAGGGGGGTCATTAATTTTTCACACACTACTTGGAGCGCTAATGTTTCACGTCTTTTTGAATCGGCGTTTTGTCCCTCTTGTTCGTGAGCTTGGTAGGTTTCCATTCGCTCAATCAGGCTTTATTAGGGACACAAAATCTGCTGTGCACTGCTAATTATTTATAGGACGTATAATCTGAGGAAAAACAAACACGCTAATATATATATAGACGTTAATTATTTAGACACTTTTTAGTAAATGTGATGTGTAAAGTGACTAGTGATGTTGCTTAATTATCTAAAACACTACAAATTAATCATAAGAACAATTATTTTAATAGTTTAGGGGGTTATTGTGCTCACTGGCCTCCACTGTACAGATGTTGTGTTTGAGAGTTTATTTGTCAGGTGTGTGTCCTCCTCAAGCGTCTCCCGTGTGTAGCACTAGTGTCCTTCACATCTCCTCTTCCTCCTTCTGTTGTGTTCTGATGTGATTTCTGACTGTGGTAGCTGTGGAATAACTCTAATCATTCAGTGGAGTGATATGGAGCTGTAATGTGTTCTAAAACTGCTGGAACTACTTTAGCTGTGAGTTTATCTGACAATTAACCCAATGCCTGAGAGTGACCATCAGCCAATCATAATCCAGCATTAATCAGACCTGTAGTTTATTGCTGTAAAAAAAAAAAAAAAAAAAATGAATGATAAAAATAACAATATAATAATAATAATAATAATAATAATAATAAATAAAAAAAAAGATTTTTTTTTATTAAATTTATTCAATTGATTGTATTATATTATACTGATTTTTTAAGGATCATGTGAGACTGAAGACTGGAGAAATGATCTGAAAATAAGCTTTCTGAGACAAAAAAAATGAAAATAGATTTAGCTGTAAATACACATATAAACAATACTTTCAACTAAAATAATTCACTTAGTACTGTTTACATTTTGATCTGAATCAGTGACAAATAATAAATAAATCGAATAATTTAAAAAATCTAAATTAAATAAATTAAAATAAAATGAATGATACACACGTGTGTAAATAATAATAATAATAATAATAATAATAATAGTAATAATAACAATTATAATAAATAAACTAATATAAAAAATAAATTATTTAAACACCAAAATAAAACAAAACATCATAAATAAATAAATAAATAAATAAATAAATAAATAAATAAATAAATAAATAATTAAATTTATTTTATAAAAAACTCCACCACACAGGCTAGTTTTTTTATTTATTTTTTTATTTGAATTTAATTAATGTATTAAAATATAATTTAAATAAAATACATTTTAAATAAACATGTTAAAATTAATTTGAATTAAATACTAGCGTGTGTGGCAGAATTAATTAATGAATGAACTAATTAATTATTCTGCCACACAGGCTAGTATCTAAATCAATTGAATTAAAATATTTATAAAAAATTAGTTAAAGCATCAAAAATAAATAAATAAATAAATTCTGCCACACAGCCTAGTATTTTAGTTTAATTTTAATTTAATTTAAAATATAAGGCAAATAAAATATGAATTCATAAATTTAATGAAATAAATAAATAAATAAATAAATAAATAAATAAATAAATAAATTTATAATTCTGCCACACAGGTTAGTATTTTAATTCAATTGAATTTAAATATTTTTTAAATAATACAA
Source organism: Danio rerio (assembly GCF_049306965.1). Classification (NCBI taxonomy): domain Eukaryota; kingdom Metazoa; phylum Chordata; class Actinopteri; order Cypriniformes; family Danionidae; genus Danio; species Danio rerio. Next base: position 518,552 of record NC_133191.1, read on the forward strand.
AATAAAAAAGCATAAATAAATAAATAAATGAATAAATGAATGAATGAATGAATTAATGAATGCATACATACATACATACATAATTCTGCCACACAAGCTAGTATTTTAATTCAATTAAATTTAAATATTTATAAATAATATAAATTAAAAAAGCATAAATAATTAATTTAATTATTAATTAATTAATTGATTAATTAAATGATTAATTCTGCCACACACACAGCAAAATATGGGGACCCAAAACAACTCTATGGGTGTTAATTTCAACACTTTGAAAGTGTCTCATGGGGTCCACTCAAAACAGACTTAAATCAACACTTTCAAAAGGGTTGGCACATTGACACTGAAGTAAGGGTTAATTTTAACTCAGGGCAGAGTTAAAAAATGTAACTATATTTAACACCACCTGGTGTAATATATTGTTATTTTATTCAACTCTCTTGAGTGTAAATATGGTAAAAAAGGTCAAATAGACTGTAAATTACAAAATAAAAAACATTTTATTTGAAAACATTCACAACTTCAACAATTCATTCAATTTTTAAAATGGAACAATGTCAAATATGCTTTAAATGTTTTATTAGTAAAGACAATATCAACAAAATATGATGTCCAAACTTGATGTTTCATCAGAGCAATTTGAAAGTTCAATATATCGTCACTCATAGTTTTCTTCTGAACTCATAGTTTTCTTCTGAACTCATAGTTTTCTTCTGAAATTACATTTTAAACAACTTGGCGTGCAAATCTTTCACTTCTGGTGTTTCCTTGGTCCTCCATATCAAACACAGCAGTTTAAATGAAGGTATAAATGCTGTAAACTTGTGTGAAAACAAACTGGAGCTAGGAAATCTCATCAAGCATGTCCTGTGAAAGATGTGCTTCCCAGCCACAGGATGACCTTTTTATCCATGACGATGTACAGTAGTAGCTGCTGATCGCTCGTCTGGTGGTTCCTGATGCACGGATATACTGTAGGGTGATGCTCATCTAAGAACTCTTCAAGACTCCAGCATGACTAAGAAAAATGTTTGAAAACAAATTGCAATTAAATTCTATGATATATTTAAAAGAACATTTAAAGTAAATAAAACATTCAAGAAATCTAAACTCACCTTTTGAAAATCTTCATGATGATCCACAACTTGACTCTCCCAGCTGGATGAGGTGACAGGATATAGAAAAGTAGAAAAAACACATACATCACTGTTGGATCTCCAAAAACAAGTAGGTTAACCACTATGACTAGAACTGGAAAAACAGGCACCTGTCTGTCCAGAATCCTCAATTTAACACAACAATTGGAGCAAAATTTAGAGGAGCTTAAAATCTTTTATATCATTTAGTGATGCTGACTTCCCCAAAATATTGGCCACAGTGTAAAAAATATTCATAAACTTACAGTTTTCTGTAAGCGTGTGCGTGCGTGTGTGTGTGTGTGTGTGTGTGTGTGCGTGTTTCTTTACCAGATTCAACTTGTTAGGCCCTTTCAGGTCCAGTATTGACGCCACCTTTCCTGGAGTCTAGCAGATGTTTCAGGTCCAAATATAATCTAAAATATTAGGATAAGCAGAAGAGAAAAAGTGCAGAGCAAAGAGCAAAACATTATTTAAGTAACAGTTCACCCACAATACAAAACTTATCACCTTCATGTCATTTGTTATTCTCTAATGCTCTAATACCCTCTCAGCTTATTGTGAAACAAATACAGAACTTAACTAACTTACTCAAACATACCTTCATTATTATCACCACATATGACCAAGAAGGTGTGCTTGGTCATTTCACCAACTCTGGAAATACACCATCCGTCTCTAATCAGCCACCGTCACAGGGTCTTGTGTTATTGTACAGAGAACTGTGGCTGTTAAAAAACAACAACACATTAGTATCTAACACATATGCATAACCTTCAGATAAAAAAGAGAGATGAACATCACAGTATGACTCACACATTTTCACATATCTTTTGATTCAGATGTTGATTATTGATAATAAATCTACAAATCAAACCTGTATCATCATTAGGCTGCTCAAATATGAATCAGTTAATTAATTTTACAGACAGGTGGCTGTTTACAACGCACTAATAAAACGGAAATGTTGTGTACAGTACATGCTAAGTTTAGCCTATAGTTTTAAGCACAATATCATGCGGGAGAAAAAGCTTGACTAAGATGTTCCTGACAACAGAAATAGCCTAACTTACTAACGTCAGACATCCCGAGTTGGGAAAAGTCATTTTCGGGGGATACAGAGTTGATTTGCGGGAGGTAGCGGGAGAGATGAGTACCTGAAGAGCAATGGGATGAGTTGCGCGCGACGTACCTGAAGAGCGGTGGGGGTGACTTGCGCGCGACGTACCTGAAGAGCTGAGAGGGATGCGGTGGAGAGGGGTGTGCAAAGTGTTTAATAACCGGGCGGGAGACGCGCGATTTCCGGGAGATTATCATTCATTTGCGGGCATCTACTTGGGCATTTGGGAGTCTCTGTGCATTTGCGGGAAAACGTTAACGTTAGTCCCGCAACTTCCGGGAGACTTCTGTAACGTTAAATGTCTGAGAAAGTGCAAACGCGGTCATTTAAAGACATTAATGTTAACATTCCGACTTTAATGGTTGTCAACACTTAATATAATTCAAGCGTACGTTATCACACGAGTCTAAGTTATGGACTAACGTTAACGGTATATGGACGGCCACGAATGAACAAGTTTAAAAGGGCCGCGGTGTTTAAAATAACCAAATTAACGTACACGAATAACAAACAATCATTTGTTTCAGTCAGGAAGCCTTTTACAAGTAAGCATATGTTCATTTACTCACCAGATATGTTTTAGAAACTCTCCAGAGCTTATGGAAACCGTCCTGTGTTGCCGTTAGCATCCGGGCAGAGTAAGTTAAGCAGGTCGCACACCAGAAGCGCCGCTCGGCGCCGCGACACGGCGCGTACATGACAGTTTAAAGTATCGCACACCAGACGCGCACATTCGAATGATATTTAACATGAAACTAATCAGATGGCGCTCTGTGGCGCGGCTGAAAAATGAACTGCGTCCTGAGCCGTCGCCGGGCGCCGCCGACAGCCGCCGACTTGCGGCGCCGGTGTGTGTATCCTGATAGAAACCTATGATTAGAATTCTAAAATACGTGGCGCTGCGCGGCGCAGTTCATTTTTCAGCCGCGCCACAGAGCGCCATCTGATTAGTTTCATGTTAAATATCATTCGAATGTGCGCGTCTGGTGTGTGATACCTTAAACTGTCATGTACGCGCCGTGTCGCGGCGCCGAGCGGCGCTTCTGGTGTGCGACCTGCTTTAGGCTAACGTTAGGCGGCTCCGGGGATTCCCTCGCTAGTTTGCTTGGAATTAAAGGAGAAGTGTCGATTTTATTTTACAGATGGGTAACAACGCACAAAATGGCATTAAGCGTGACAGAAATGTGTTGAACATGTACATTTGATGTTTTTATGCACTATGTATGCGTGAGCATATATAAAAACATTCTTGAAAAGAAGTCAATAGTAATGCAGTTAAGCTAGATACACAAACGACCATGAATGAACCGCAAAAGTTTAAAATTGTCACTCCATTCTAAAGTTATTAACTTAACAACATGTTTACAACTGTATTTCCTTAAAGAAAGTCAGTAAAATACCAACATTTAGGTAGTTTGACTCACCAGTTGCTGTTCTAAACCTCAGATGGAAAATGGCGTCTGGAAAATTCTTCAGTGACTGGGGCTGCATGAATTCCCGGATGTTGGAAATAACACCACCAAGTGTTGAAAAGATAACTCCTTGATTTCGCACTGAATAAAATCAATTCTAACTCTTATTATATTCATTTATCAAAATCTAACTCTTTAACGTCAACACTTTACTCTCAAATGCTTCAACACCGAGAATTTAACTCTGATGGATTTGCTGTGCAGGCTCATATTTATAGCTTAATTTTAAATTTTAATATTTATAAATAAAACAAAATACCAAAACATCAAATAAATCAATAACATATAAATAAATAAATTCTGACACATAGGTTAATGTTTTAATGTGATTTAATTTCATTTGAATGTATTTATTAATAAAAGAAAACATCAAAAATAAATATACAATAACTCTTACATACATTCATGCATACAGGCCTGTGTGTGTGAACGTGTGCCTGTATGTGTATGCACATGCATGCATTTTGTTTGTATTTTCTCCTGTATTTTTTTTTAATCCCCCTCTTGACTGACCTGTCTTTCTCCATGTCTTTGGCTCTTTCAGCACAGATTTGATCAGAAAAGCTCCTCATCTCCTCCGCTCTCTTTAATCCACTCTGGTAATCACTCCACAGCCAGAAAAACCACAGGACTTTTGATTCGCCCTGCTATTTATTAGCTTGAAGCATCTCGAAAGAATCTTTGATTAATTGGGGTTAGTCACCCCATATAACAAGGTCAAAGCTCTCGAGCTGCTGTGTTTTTTTTTTTTTTTTTTTTCATTTACATCAATTAGAAGCGGGAGCCGAGGGCTACACACCACCTCTCAGAATAAAATACAGGGAAAAGCTCTTGTGTGCGCTGGCCGGGACTTGTTTAAATATAACTCTAAGAGAGCGGTAATGAAGTTAATGCAAATGAGACATTCTCCTTTTTTCCCTGACACTTTCTTCTCTCTCCTACATTTCCTCAGATACTGAAAGCCAATTACAAGCCAGAAGGCGAAAGGGAAAAAGGGCCTTTGGAGAAACTAATAATGGCTGAAGTTTGCATGGATTGAAAATGAGATGAAAGCCGAGAAGCGGTCATTTGTCATCACACATTAATGCAGGATGACCGTACAGAAGATCATATTCTGGCCTGGAGACAGAAAGAAGGTTTGTCGTGGCTCTAAATGCAGATTTGAATGGATAAATATGTGAAAATGACCTGCTAAATATATTTAGACTACTAGAGAAAGTCTTTATTTGGTTAAATATGAAGATCTGTGTTGACCATAGTGGTATACATAGGAGGAAAAGAAGGTTTTTTATGGCTCTAAATGCAGATTGTTAATTGATAAGTGGCAAAATGACTTGCAAAAACTGATCAGAGTCTTATGAAAATGATTTATTATCATAAATATGAAGTTCTGCACTGGCATCAGGGGTCATATGAGGCAAAAGAAGATGTATTGTGGCAGTAAATGCATTTTTTTATGGAAAAGTGCCAAAATGACCAGCTAAAAATGATCAGAGTCTTATAAAAATGTTTTATTCTTATAAATATAAAGATCTGCATTGACATCAGTAGTTGCATGGTGAATAGAAGCTTTAAAGTGGCTCTAAATGCAGATTTTAATGCATAAGTGCAAACCTTATCTGCTAAAAATACACTTATGAAAATATCTGTGTTGACACCAGTGGCTATATGATGAAAAGAAGGTTTATCATGACACTAAATGTAGATGTTACAGGATATATGTGTGAAAATGACCTGCTAAAAATGTTTGGACTCTCATAAACATGCTTTATCCTGTAAAATATGAAGATCTGCATTGATATCAGTGGTTATAAGTGAAAAAGTAAGCTTCTTGCAGCTACAAATGCAGAATTTAATAGATATATGTGAATACTTCCTGCTAAAAATACACGTATAAAATCATCTGCATTGACATCAGTGATTATATGAGGAAAATGAGGTTTATAATGGCACTAAAGGCTAATTTTCTGATGGATATGTGTCAAAAACACCTGCTAAAATTATTAGATTCTCATAAAAGTGCTTTATTCTGTTAAATATAAAGATCTGTAATGTCATCAGTGATTGCATGATAAATAGGAGGTTTATCATGGCTCTAAATGCAGATTGAAATGCATAAGTGCAAACACTATCTGCTAAAAATACACTTATGAAAAATATCTGTGTAGACGTCAGTGGCTATATGAGGAAAAGAAGGTTTATTGTGGCGCTGATTGCATTGTTTTACTGATGAATATGTGCAAAATAGACCTGCAAAAAGAGTTGCACTCCTATAAAAATGCTTTATTCTCTTACATATAAAGTTCTGTAATGATGTCAGTGGTTATGTGAGGAAAATAAGGTTTCTTGTGGCTCTTAACGCTGAATATTGCTGGATATGTGCAAAAATCACCTGCTAAATATATTTGGAGTCTTACAAAAGTGCTTTATTCTGGTAAATATAGAGATCTGCGTTGCCATCAGGGGTTATATGACGAAAAGAAGGTTTATGGTAGCACTAAATGCAGATTTTAAAGGATATATGTGTGAAAATGACCTGCTAAATATATGTGGACTCTTATAAAATTCTTTATTCTGTTAAAAATAAAGATCTGCATTGATATCAGTGGTTTTATAAGGAATAGAAGGTTTATTGTAGCACTAAACTCAGACATTTTTGTGGATAAAGTGAAAATGGCCTGTTAAAAACAGTTTCATTCTCTTACATCATGCTTTATTCTTCTATGTATAGTTTTGTATTGTTATTGGTTGTTTTATGAGGCAAAAGAAGGTTTATTATGGCTCTAAATGCAGATTGTTGATTGATAAGTGGCAAAATGACCAGCTAAAAATGTTTGGAGTTTCAAAAAAATGAGTTATTATCATAAATATGACGTTCTGCACTGACATCAGTAATTATATGAGGAAAAGAAGTCTTTCTGTGACTTTAAATGATTTGAATGGATATATGCGAATGCTACCTGCTAAAATACACTTATAAAATCATCTGCATTGACATCAGTGATAGGATGAAAAAAAAATATTTATAATGGCACTAAATGCTAACTTTCTGATGGATCTGTGCCAAAAACTCTTATGAAAGTGCTTTATTCTGTTAAATATAAAGATCTGTATTGTCTTTTTATTTTTTAACTGGATAAGTGCAAACATGGCCTGCTAAAAATAACTGAAGGCTTATAAAAGTGATTTGCTCTCTTAAATATAAAGATCTGTGTTGATATCAGTAATTGCATAAAGAACATGGAGTCAATTTATATTGCTTTTGGGTTAATTTATTATTTTGACTATCAAAATGTTTCAATCAATCAATCAATCAATCAATCAATCAATCAATCAATCAATCAATCAGTCAGTTTTTCAACAAAATTATTATATATTTTATTATATTGAAAGTTTTATTTTTTAATTAAAACTATATAATTATAAGAATTATAATAAATTCTAAAAAAAAAATAATTGTTGTGTAAATGTGCAGTTAATTTTTGTACAATTTGCATAATAAAATAAAATAAAATAAAATAAAATAAAAAATAAAATAAAATGTTAAATTAAATTAAATTGAATTAAACATTTAATATTTAATATTATTATTTAATAATGTATTGGATATGATTGACCAAAATTATATTAATCCTGCATATTTAATGATCTTATTCTTAATGCAGTAATGCTAAAATAGCAGGAGCAGTGAGAGTGAAGAATAAGAAATAAATTGAGAGACAGAGTGTGTGTGTGTGTGTGTGTGTGTGTGTGTGTGTGTGTGTGTGTGTGTGTGTGTGAGAGAGAGAGAGAGAGAGAGAGAGAGAGAGAGAGAGAGATTTTCTGCATTTCAGACAGAGGGCGGCCTTGTGTTACTAACAGCTCATATCATCACCATCATCTTGGCTCCTCCCCCATATATGCAAATGAGCAGTAAACAAGCACAAGCTCCTTCAATCAGGAGCTGAACACATGATGATTATCACATATTTGCATCATAACTCTCATTATCCAATCAGAGCATCTGCTGATCTTGAACAGCTCCAGTTTTAGTTGCTTTATTGAGACACATATGAATATTGAAAGATGACAAGATGTGTAAAACTCATAAAACATGTCCAAAGCTGACCTTCACTGAGACATTCCTCTACTTCCATCAGCCTGTGTCTAATGCAGTGTTATATATGCAGAGATATTTAATTAATTTAATTTTATTAAATTATTAAATAATTTAATTTAATTTAATTTTTATTTTTTTTTTATTTTTTTATTTTTTATTTAATAGGGGACTAATGTAAACTGCTCATTTTAATTAAAATATTTTTATTTTATTTTATTTTATTTATGTAATTTTTTTAATGTGGTTAAATTTAAATAGATATAAGGAGACTGCTCCAAACTCCTTAATTAATTTATGTATTTAGTTTTTATTTAGAAGATTATTTCAAACTAATTGAATTTAATTTAATTTAATTTAATTTAAATGATTTTAATTTAATTTAATTTAATTTAATTTAATTTAATTTAATTTAATTTAATTTAATTTAATTTAATAGGGGACTTGTTTAAACTGCTTATTGATTTGATCAGTAAATGCCCTATGTAGTGTGCATGTGTCAAACACTGACCAGGTGTAATTGATATACAGCTCACCTGATTAGTAAGTGGCCTATGTAGTGTACATGTAACTTTTTATGTAGCGGATCTAGTCATTAAGTGTCCTATAGAGTGCATGTGGTATGACTATTCACTGACATTTATCTTGCTATACACAGTGGATCTGATCAGTAAGTGCCCTATTTAGTGTGTTTGTGTCAAACTCTAAATAGCCATCTTGACATTCAGTGGATCTGCACTGACTAGGTGTATTCATATACAGTGCATCTGGCCAGCAAGTGCCCTATATAGTGTGCATGTGTCAAATACTAACTATTCATCTTGGAATACAGTGGATCTGTTCAGAAAGTGCCCTATGTAGTGTTATAATGTTAAACACTGTCCATCTGTTTGTTCATTCATTTGTCAATTTATTCATTAATCAAACTAATTCATTAATCCATTCATCTGTCTATTCAGTCATCCATTCATGCCTCCTTCCGTCCATTCATCCTGTCATTATTCATTCATCCATCCATCCATCCATCCATCCATCCATCCATCCATCCATCCATCCATCCATCTATGCATCCATCCGTCCATCCGTCCATTCATTCACTCATCTGTCCGTCCATCCATCCATCCATCCATTCACTCATTCAACTCATTCATTGAATTAAGTTCATTCATTCATTCATTCATTCATTCATACATTTATTCGTTCGTTCGTTCATTCAATCATCTAGTCATCCATCCATTTACCCACTCATTCATTACTTAATTAATCTATTCATCCATCTGCCCATCCATCTAGTTATCCATCTATCAATTCATTAATTCATTTATTCAGTCATTCATTCATTCATTCATTCATTCGTGTAGTTATCCATCTAAACATCTATCTATTCATCCATCTATCCTTGCTGGTCAGTAAGTGCGCTTCGTAGTGTGCATGTGTCAAACACTAACTAGTCATCTTGATATACAGCAGATCTGGTCAGTAAGTGCCCTCTATAGTGCGCATGTGTCCAACACTGACTAGTCATCTTGATGTACAGCAGATCTGGTCAGTGAGTGCCCTCTATAGTGTGCATGTGTCCAACACTGACTAGTCATCTTGATATACAGCAGATCTGGTCAGTAAGTGCCCTATGTAGTGCATTGACCAGCAGACGGACAGACAGACGGACAGTAGTGCTGATAATGCAGCAGAAGCAGTGACCAGCACATCAGATACAGTGACAGCGCGCGGATCAACACATGTTCGGGGCGTAGATTATGACAGAGCGCCGTTATTTCCTGTCCTGCTACATTTTCAATTTCCTGCCCGGCACTTTAGTTTTATTACAGTGATAAGAGGATAAAATCAGCCGTATCCATGGAGACGACACTGACAACGGCTGTAGAGCAACACTGATAACAACACTGCAGAATAATAACAGATCTGTGTGTGTGTGTGTGTGTGTGTGTGTGTGAGAGAGACAACTAGCCTTTATCAATATTAATAATCAGAGGGTTAATATATATAATGAATTCCATAATATGATCATCATAATGACTGACATCACCATTTAAAGCATGGGTTATTATTAGTGTTCTGTGTTTTATATACGCATCTGTCCAAAACTCTTGCTGACAGATTCAGTCATTCATTTATTTTTCAGCTTAGTTCCTTTATTATTCAGAGGTCGCCTCTGCGGAATCAACCACCAACTTATCCAGCACATGTTTTACTCAGCGGATGCCCTTCCAGACACAACCCAACACTAGGAAACACCCATACACTCCTGCATTCACACTTCTACACTTAGGCCGATTTGGTTCATTAATTCCTGCATGTGTTTGGACGGTGGGGGAAACCAGAGCACCAGGAGGAAACCCACACCAACACGGGGAGAACATGCAAACTCCACACAGAAACACCAACTGATCCAGCCGGGGCTCAAACCAGCAACCTTTTTGCTGTGAAGCGATCGTGCTACCCACTGCGCTACAGTGACGCTATTTATTTATTTATTTATTTATTTATTTATTTATTTATTTACATTGTTATATTATATACTTTTTTACTTTTATTTTGCATTTATTATTTATTTATTTATTTATTTATTTATTTATTTATTTGTTTATTTATTTATTTATTTATTTGTTTATTTATTTATTTATATGTTATATTATATACATATGTATTTATTTATTTATATTATGTATCTATTTATTTATATACATATGTGTCTGTTTATTTATTTGTACTTATTTATTAATTAATTAATTAATTAATTTATTTATTAATATGCTTATTTTTATTTATTTATTTTTTCTCTTTCTTTATTTCTTTCTTTATTTTTTATTTATTTATATACATATTTAATTATATTTTTTATTTTAAGTTTATTTATTTAATTAGTAATTAATTAAATCATTCATTCATTTGTTTATTTATTTATTTATATTGCTTTATTATATACGTATTTATTTATTTATGTTTTAACGTTTTCATATTATATACATTTTTATTTATTTTTTATTTTGCATGAATTATTAATTAATTTATTTATATACTTATTTATTTTTTATTTATATTATATACATATTTATTATTTTATTTTTTGCATTTATTTATTTATTTATTTATTTATTTATTTATTTATTTTATTTTTATATTTAATTATTAATATATTTTTGTACTTATTTATATTGTTATATTTTATTTATTTATTTATTTATTTATTTATTTATTTTTACTTTGTATTATTTATTTATTTATTTTCGTTTTACATTTATTTATTTATTTATTTATTTATTTATTTATGTATTTGTTTGTTTGTTTGTTTGTTTGTTTGTTTGTTTGTTTGTTTGTTTATTATTTATCTATATTGTTATAATATATACACATTTATTTTTTATTTTATACACATTATTATTTATTAATTTTTCTTTTACATGTACTTTATTTATGTATTTATTTATGTTCTTGAATTATATGCATATTTAATTATTTTTATTTTACTTTTTTATATCGTAATTTTTTTTTTTTATATTGTTATATTGTATACATAATATTTATTTTTATTTTTAACATTTATTTACACCAACAGAGAATGAATCATTACACTGACAAAGTCTCATAGCTGAAACGTTTGTCACCTTATCTCCTGCTGTTTATTTCATATATTACTGAATGCAGGCCGTTTTTATCAATCCTATCAGGAAGAACACACTGATTTATATTGATTTAATGATATACCAGCAGTACTGTACGTCTCTTTTGTTTGTTAATATGAACATGTTTTTACAGTTTTAGCTGACATTAACAACACAAAACCCCAGGCTAATTAACATCCATTCATGTATGCATAACTATATAATCACTCTTAAGCATTCAGTTGAAATCCTAGTTTGACAAAGGGAAGATATTTGTGTACGTGTGTGTGTGTGTGTGTGATTGCTCTTTTATGAGATCAGTTTCATTAGTAGCGTGTGACAATAGAGCGCGTCTCCATCTGTCATGTGGAGATTGAAAGCGATAGAAACCCTGAGAGTCTGACCTCTGTCATAAAACAGCTCCGTATAGTGAAGGAGAGTGTCTCATTTAGACGCTAGGGCCCTTTATCAGCCCTAATACACACACACAAACACATGTATGCAGCAGATATGACCCAGAAACATCACTTCTGCTTGTATACTTCAATTGTCGTCAAACAGATGCTAGTACAGGCCTGGTCATCTAGAATGGTAACCATGGCAACAGGGTGACGCTCTACAGCTGTGTCGTGTTGCGTGTTCCAAATATGATTTTATTGAGTCGCGGTCAATTTGTTTGAATAATATACATGGCTGAAATCTGTCAATCAATCATCTATCTGTCCATCTGTTTGTTCATTCATTCATTCATTCATTTATTCATTCATTCAGTCATCTGTCCATCCATCCATCCATCCATCCATTCATCCATTCATCCAGTCATCCATTTATTCATCTATCCATCCATCCATTCATTAATTCATTCATTCAATAGTTCCTTCATTCATCCACCCATCCATCCTTCCATTCATCCAGTCATACATTTCTCCATCCATCCATCCATCCATCCATCCATCCATCCATCCATCCATCCATCCATCCATTCAATCATTTTTTTCTGTCATTCATCCTTCTGTTTTTCCATTCATCTGTCCATCCATTTTTGTTTATCCATCCATCCATACATTCATTCACTCATCTGTCCATTCATCCATCAATCACATCTATCCATCATCCATCTAATCATCCATCCATCCATCTGTCGATACATTCACCCACTAATTAATTAATTAATTCATTCATTCATTCATTCATTTATCTGTTTATCCATCCGTCTGTCTGCCCATCCTTTCCTCCCATCCATCCATCCATCCATCCATCCATCCATCCATCCATCTGTTCATATGTCCACTCACTCGTTCATCTATTCATTAATTTATTCATTCATTCATAAGTCCATCCGTCCATCTATCTGTTCATCTGTTCATTCACTCATTCATTTGTTTGTTTGTTTATTAATTTATGAATTCATCAATTCATCCATCCATTCATTCATTCACTCATCTGTCTATCCATCCATCCATCCCTCCAACTATCAATACATCTATCCACTCATTCATCCTCTCATTAATTCATTCTTCTGTCCATCCATCCATCTGTCCATCAGTTCGTTTGTTTGTTTGTTCGTTCAATCATTCATCAATCCTTCCATTCACTCATCTGTCCATCCATCCGTTTCTCCATCTCTCTATACATCCACCCACTCATTCGTCTGTTCATTCATTCATTCATTCATTCATTCATTCATTCATTCATTCATTCATTCATTCATTCATTCATTCATCTGTCCATCAATCCATTTGTTTGTTTGTTCGTTCAATCATCAATCAATCCATCCATTCTCTGTCTATCCATCCATTTCTCCATCTGGCCATACATCCATCCACTCAGTCATCTGTCCATTTATTATTTAATTAATTAATTATTCATTCATTCATTCATTCATTCATTCATTCATTCAACTATAAAAACAATAGTTTCTTATGTGGTAACAAGTAAAATCAAGCAATCAGATCTGGTAGTGAACTGTACTGGTCAACAGCACAAATATGATAAGATAAATACAGGAACTCTTTTGTTTAAGCAGCAATTCACACCGTTCAATTCTGACCTAATACCTGCCTATTATTAAGATATTAACTGATCATTAGCCATTATAAAGTAAGCTCTTATTCCACTGTTCAGTGTTCTGCATGGACTCTTTCTGCACTATTTTGTATGGCAGCTTTCACATTTATTCAACTAACACATTTGCAATAAGCACAAGTAAACTATCACGCTGATACCGACTCTTAACATCCCAGAATCACAGTAGTTTTCTGGCATCCCATCTCACGCTCGCTCTATTTAACATCATGTGTGTGTTTTTGCTGATCTTCACACCCGTCTGTCCACGCCGGGTCCTGATCTCCACTTAGTCCAATTCAAGTCAATTTGTTATTGCAAATAAAATTGTAGCGTATGGGTAATGTGCAGTGGCCGAAGTCCCCGAGCGCTGACCCCCGCTGACCCCCGTCCCGAACGCCCTCCTCTGTTAGTTCCGCCATTGAGGTGTCAATCATCCTGGGGTTTTCATTAGACGCAATGCAGCTCTGAGCTCCAGCCGGCACAGGAATGAGGCTATGCTTTAATACACACGCACACACATACAATCAGCCTGACGTGTCACTCTCAGACATGCTGGGTGTTTTAACATAACGCTGGGTCAAATATGCAAAACTAAAAGAACAATGTTTACGATTTTTTTTACTTATTAATGCATGAATTACAACTTTTGACTTTTGAAAATTGAAGTTTATAAATATATAAATAAATAAATAAATTAAAAAAAAAAAAAAAAAAAATATATATATATATATATATATATATATATATATATATATATATATATATATATATATATATATATATATATATACTTTCAAATGTCAAAAGTTGTAATTCATGCATTATTAAGTAATAAAACCATAAACATTGTTCTTTTTTTGCATATATATATATATATATATATATATATATATATATATATATATATATATATATATATATATATATATACACACACATTTCATTTATTTATTTATTTTTTTTTATTTTTATTTTTTTATTTATATGTGTGTAAATGACAGTACAACAACTTGGTAATAAACTACCAGTGCTTTCTTTGTTGTTTTATGGTCTTTTTTTATTTTATTTTATTTTTTTGTTACATTGGGGACTTTACTTTTTAACCCATTGGAGGTTTATATCTATATTTAATTTTAACTCTGTCTAAATAAATGTTTTTGCTTTAAGAATTGTTTGATGTTTTGGACTAGAAGCAAAAGAAAAACACCCGGATGTTTTATAATAATAATAATAATAATAATAATAATAATAATAATAATAATAATAATTATTATTATTATTATTATTATTATTATTATTATTATTATTATTATAAATTTAAGAATTATTTATTTATATATATATATATATATATATATATATATATATATATATATATATATACAGAAAGCAGAAATACATACAGAAAATGTTTTTTGTTATTTTTTTTATTTTTATAATTATTAATTATTTGGACTAAAAATATCATTATTAGGATTTTTTCCTTTCTTTATTTTTTCAATATATCCTCCTCTGTCCTCTTGCGTCTACAAGGCATTTGCGCCCACAGAACTGGAAAATACAGAACTTTGCGCCCACAGAACTTTGCGCCCACTTACTGGAAACTTCCTCTTTGTTGGAGCATTCTCTGTAAAGCCTAGAGATGGTTGTGCGTGAAAATGCCAGTAGATCAGCAGTTTCTGAAATACTCAGAGCAGCCCGTCTGGCAGCAACAACCATGCCAACAATAGAAATTTGCGTAAACAAGCAGTTGGTGTACCTAATAAAGTGGCCAGGGAGTATATCACTCAATTTCTGTTTAAATGTCAACAAAACTTCTCAACATCAAACTTTTTTGGAGGAAAGTTACTTGAACTTTCCCATAATGCAGTTCAGAAGCATAATACAGCATTAAACACAATATAGAGTATGGGAAACTCATTTACTGATGTTTTTAACAATGTGAACACATGCAAAGAATTGTCTGATTTAAACAGCACTCCATATTTGACCCAACATTTCTATAAATCAACCCAGCATTTTAACACAGCATTTTTAGGATGGATCACAAACCGATGCGACCGTGAGCGAGTGTTTCTCAGACGCTCACCTGACTGCCGGAGCCCCCGGGCCCCTTCACACGCAATTAAAAATCACACACACACACAGAGATCTTCCCCCTCGAGCGGTTGACATTTAGCCCAGTTGGATAATTGAGGAATAACATTTGCGTTACAATTTAACATGACCCCTGCCTTCACAAGCCCTTTGATATGAGTGTGTGGAGAGACTGCAGACAGCCGGAGAAGAAAAGCACAAACCTTATTATGAGTCAATGTCAAGAGGAGGAGAGCTGCCCTTTTCACTCACCGCCCAACAACTATTAAGAAAAATGTATTAAAAGCTGTGTGTGTGTGTGTGTGTGTGTGTGTGTGTGTGTGTGTGTGTGGGCGACCTGCAGTCTGGGCTAAAAGCAAAGGTTAATGGATTGAGTGTTACCTGCGCGAGAAGCTTGCGATACACACTCCTCACGCCGAAATGAAAGGGCTCGCACTTATTTGTTGGAGAAATTAGGAGGTTGATCTGTTTATTTCCGTCGGAGGAGCAAGGTCAAGGCGAGCGCTTAATCACAGGCCGGTGACGGATGTCTGTTTCTGCTTCTCTGGCGTTTCTTACGTGGACGGGGTTTAAGCAGCTTGTGCAGGTGCAGTCGCTCGCTGAGCATGTCTGTGATGCCTGATGCTCTGTTGATGCCATTCATCAGCTGTAAAGAAATAGGGCCAGACAGAATCTGTGCACTTCTCTTTTTTTGCTAATTATGCACATAATTTTGTAGAAAAATTTGTTAAAAATGTGCAGAAGACTAAGGAATGATGTTGAGAGCTCTGGAGCTGAAAGTCGGAGTGAAATCAAAATGGACTGTTTTTTATATTTACACAGCAGCGCCTTATAGAATAGAAGTGTTGTAGGAGAAAATCAGTGCTTTTGGGCGGAGCTACCTGTCCTTTAGAATACTTCAAATCAGTCATTTAGGGCGGGGCTATCGGTTACTTAGGGCGTGGCCATCAGTCATCTAGGACTGGCCAACTCATTTTGATTTGCGAGGAGCTTTCAGTAATTTAGGGTAGGTTATCAGTCATTTAGGGTGGGGCTATCATTCATTTTGGGCGGGGCTATCAGTCCTTTAGGAAGGGGTTATCAGTTATTTAGGGCGGGGCTATCAGTCATTTAGGGTGGGGCGATCAGTTCTGTAGGAAGGGGCTATCAGTTATTTCAGGCGGGGCTATCAGTCATCTTGGATGGTTCCTATTGGTCATTTTGATTTGGGAGGAGCTTTTAGTCATTTAGGGTGGGGTATATTTTATTTAGGGCAGGCCTATGAGTACTTCAAGGCGGGGCTATCAATTATTTAGGGCGGAGCTATCAGTCATCTATGACAGGGCAACTACTAGACATTTTGGTTTGGGAGGAGCTATCAGTCATTAAGGGTGGGGCTATCATTCGTTTAGGGTGGGGCTATCAATTGTTTAGGGTGGAGCTATCAGTCGTTTAGGGTGTGGCTATCAGTCCTTTAAGACAGATTATCAGTAATTTCGGATGGGGCCATCAGTCCATTAGGGCAGGGCTATTAGTCGTTTAGGGCGGGGCTATCTGTCATTTAAGACGGATTATCAGTGATTTAAGGTGGGGCTATCAGTGCTTTAGGGCGGGGCTATCAGTCATTTAGGGCGGGGCTATCAGTCCTTTAAGGTTGATTATTAGTGATTTAGGGCGGGACTGTCAGTTCTTTCAGGCGGGGCTACCAGTCATTTAGGGCGGGGCTATCAGGGTGTGTTTAGTTTCTGCCTTGGTTTTGTTTATTAGTCAACCTTCTTTAATTTTTTTAGCAACATCAATCTTCCAATGATCAATAAGTTCCCAAAGGACAAAATTATGCTCTGCCCTACACTTTTCTCATTACCAAACTGATTCTAATAGATCTATTTCCCCATAGCACCAAAAAGAGCACAATCTCAGTTTCTATTGCATGGAAACTTTAAATAAAACTAAATGTTAAATAATGTTGCTACTTTAAAAGATTTTAAAAATATTTGTTATATGTTTTTACTTAAGATTTAAAATGCTAAATCAATAATTCAGAGCCACTTTAACAAAGCTACAGCAGAACAAATAAACATTAAAAAGTCAACAGAATAAACAAGATTCTGAGACCACACACAAGTAAAAGATGCTTTTTTTGCACCAAGATGCACCACATTGTGTTTATTAAACGACTTATAGACATCCAAGCCTAGGCAAATTGGCTAAAACAAGGGTAATTTTAGCAAAATCAAAAAGATGTTTAACATTAGTACAGAAACAGGCAAACAGAGCATCTGTATTAATGTTGCTGTTGGCATATATAAAAAGACAGCTTTAGAAATGTTTTTTTAATATTAATTTTAACATATATTTTTTAAGATTATTGAATTTAAATAATGATTATTTATTTATTAATTAATTATTTATAATTTAATTTAATTTAATTTAATTTAATTTAATTTAATTTAATTTAATTTAATTTAATTTAAATGTATGTATGTATGTATTTAGTTATTTATTTATTTATTTATTCATTTATTTATTGTGTTGGACTAAATGCTATTAATACCAAAGATAAAGTAGAAACAGCTCTTTTAATTCAACATGTTTTTTTATTATTATTAATTTTCTAATTCATTAGGGTTGGGGTTGGGGTTGGGGTTAAGGTCAGGTCATTATTTTTAGTAGAGCTAATTCAGTACATAAATGCAGCAAACCCACTACATCCCGTGAGTTCTACAAGTCTCAGTCTTTTCCTGAAAGGGTTTTCTCTTGCCTGAGCGCTGATGTTTTTATGCAGAGAGCCATATTTCATGTGTCTGCCCCTCCAGTGCGCGGTAAAACGCCGTCATCTTACTGAGCTGCTCTGATAAATGACTGACGAGCGCCTGATACACTTTATTAAAAAGTAATAACAATTTTTGTAGGCTCCCTTCATGTTGTAAGGGGCCCATGAATCACGGGACATTGGCTGTCTGTATCTGATAAATGCATCGTTTACCATCTGAGGAGTTATTTAGGACCGGCTATTAATTTAAATCACATTTATCTCCTCTGAATAGGGCCGAGAGCTGTGATCGGACTGCAAACGACGGCTAACCGAGGCTTTATTTATTGCTACAGCACGCAAAACAAAAGCTCAATATGCTAAGCAGCGTCTGCCAATCACTCCAGTCAATCTTGACCCAGCAGTTAGACAATCTTTCCTTCATAAAATATACATTCTGCTTCTCTAGTGCCTGGAGCAATGAGGAACTGAAGAGAAAAAGACACGGTGAGATCCGTCACTTCTCTTAAAAAAAGCATTCAACTGAACTTTGCACAATAGTCTGGATGCAAATAATGCAGTACAGTGTGTGTGTGTGTGTGTGTGT